>NW_021635275.1:600000-784515 GCF_004799145.2 Neltuma alba
GCAAATGCTTATAAGCAAATTATGTAAGATGAAATGAAATTTTCCTTATATACTTATCTTGTATTATGTGAATCTTAACAAAAGAACTGTTTTTTAAATGAAGCATCACCATTCCAAACAAACAGTAAAAGATTAATCTAATTTGATGGCTGAGTTATTGGGCTTTTAATGGTCTTTTTATAAGGCTTCATTAACAACATGGTATAAAGACAAAAAAACAAAAAATAAAAGCTAAGGGGAGACTACTCCTTGTAGTGTCAATTAAACTTAATAAGCTTAACTAAGGTCGTTGGAGTTTATCTTTTAGGATTTGGATCCTTGTAGTTTAAACTCATGCTGCTAATAATTAACTGTGCTGATATGGCTTAATAGCGTTAAAAATAATTATGTGGCAAATGGTGTCAATACAAAAAATTGCCTAAAATTACTTGAAGATTTTAAAATTCTAAAATTATCCCAAATAATTTTAGTCAAAGAATAAATAAATAAAAATATCAACCAAATCAAGTCTTCTCATCACACACGTTATGATTATGTCCATTTATCTTGAGGAGGCGTACGCTGCTCAAGCCATTTTGACGTCGACGTTGCCTTATATACAAAAGGGGTTCTTTAAAATCTAGGAAAAAAAGTGTAAAATTATGTAATTTTTGCTAACAAAATAAAAAGCACCAAAATAGATTTTTTTTAATTAAAAAAAGCAGCAATATAGATATTGAAAGGCCATGTGAATGAGCCGACTACATTGATTAATAAAGTGTTTTGGTGAAAAATCAATACCATATATGAGGTAATAATGTGAAAAGTTTTATATAGACTTGTGTCTTACTTTTTAAAAGTGTTTTTTTTTTTTTGAGTAGGATGTTATCGCTAACTCAGGGTATCCCAGCGTATCGGCCAGACTATCCCAGGGTGCCTGCCAGGAATCGAGCCCATGACCCGGTAGGAGAACGCGGCTTGCGCCCCGTTGGGACAGTCGGATCCAACCCTTGCAGGATTAAAAGTGTTTTTAAGTAAACTAAACACTCCTTTGAAAAAAAGAAAAAGCTCAAACAAGTTTATTTCTTTCTTCCACTATTTTTATTATGGGAAGTAAATGCATTCAGCTTTCCTTATTAGAATAACAACCTTCCTAAATCGGCTTGGATGCTAATTTTGGTTATCATTTTGAATCTTTCATTAACCAATGATGATTAGTTGTATTAATTGTCATTCTATAATTTTACTAACAGTAATTACAATTCGAATGTTTTTTCAACTAGTTACAATTCCAATTATTTCAAATACTCTTTTCTAGTAAGAAACGGGGCAAAAAGCCTTATAAACTTATATTCATCAACAAAACAAAAACGTGGGTAAGAAATGTTCACTAAGTCCTTCAGATAAGTATCTACCACATCACTGGGGGGCATCCAACCTGTGCAAATTGTTTAATCTTTCCCATCCCAAAATATAAGCCACTTAGGATATAATGTTTTTTTTCCCAATTTAGTCCTGCTTGAAAATATGTAGTCCCTTGCAGATGCAAAGCATCGATATCTTCAAATTTAATAAGAACAATGCTGGAAAGTATTATTGTTATTTTTTAAGTAAATTTATGAGTTAAATTTGATTTTGCTCTCTTTCTTTTTCTTTATCTATTTGCACGTAATAAGTAAACCGACAGGTGTGCTGGTAAAAAAAAAAAAAAAAAGCCGACAGGTGAGTACAGGTGAGGAAGACTTTGATATTGACTTGGGCGCGCGGTTGAGAATATAATGATAATTTCATCCCAAGAAGGCGGCCCCGCGTATGTGCAACTCGTTTTCTTTGTTTTAATTATTTATTTTGCGAACGGTTTTCTCTATCTTTTATTACGCGGTGTCATTGGACGACATTGACGTGGAAACAACATACTTCCAAAGCCCAGGTAATTAAGCTTTTGTCTATATAAAGTCTCTACGATGGGTGCATTCATTATTGTGTGATCACCGCTTTGTGCAAACATAATTAAAGGAAGATGGGTGTGATGATATTGGTATTGTTACTACGCTTTGAGATATCTTGCTCCCAGCAGATTAATATGATAGAAGAGGAGAAACGAGCTCTGCTTCAGACCAAATGGTGGGGTTTTGGTGACAACTTCTCAGGCATATATTGCAATGAATTTGGAAGCGTTATCGATATTAGTCAGCCAATGACCACTCCAAAGGACGAAATTCAGCTAGCAGATCTAAACTTCACTGCATTTCCCAACCTACAACATTTGGATCTTCATCAAATGGGTTTGCTAGGTACTGTTCCTACTCAGATAGCAAGTCCTTATAATCTCAGGCACTTGAACTTGTTTAATAATAATTTTACTGGTAAGTTATATAGCTTTTGCTTTCATTCTTACCTTGCAAAACTCTGTTAATTTTAAAATGTTATATTTACCTCCACACAGTCTAATACATCTATTGCCAAGTACCATTCCAACGTAGATAGAAACTCTTCAAAATCCTACCATTATTTATTTCAAAACAATCTTGCTAGTAAATTAATTAACATTTACTCTTACCAAAACTCACTCATATACTGGCAAGTTGACATTTATTCTAGCTTCTACCGGTGAACTTTTATGCATCAGTTGGATTAGGAGAACTATGTTTGTGAACTTTGGTTATCCGGTTTTTAAAATATTGATGATCTATCACTTCCTTTTTCTGGAATTTTAGAAGAATACAAAATAGGAGGAGGCAAAATTAATAGAAGAGACTGAAAACCAAGCTAATTTTTTGTAGCTAAGTTATCGGGTTTTGGATGTCCCAAATGTTTGCTTGCAATTTTTATCGGGACACCTGCAATAAGAACAAGTTTAAGTGCTTATTGTAGGGATGATCACCATTATCCTCATCACTACAATGACATTATGAACAATTATAGTTTTAACTATTTAAATTTATAGTTTTTTAACCAATGATTTTAAGCACGTAAAAAATTATTTTCTTGAAAATGTGAATAATTAAGATATTATTTATATTTTAAATTTTTGCATAGATAGAAATGTAAAATTATTTAAAACATAAAAATAAAATTACATTTAATCTTATCGTTCAATTTTATTTTGAATGGCCCAGATTTCCAAACTGAATGCCCTGCATAAGGGGTTAGCTATATTTATCCATTAATTCTCCAGCATGTATTGCTACATTTGATTCTTTTTATAAGGCTTTATTAATTTTTTTAATATTTAAAAATTACCTGACATGGTTTTGTCAAGAAAAAAAAAATCAATGAAATCTCCTCTTCCAATCACACACGTTATAGTTATGTCATTTTGTCGTGAGGCATACTGCAACTTTGATGTTGACGATGGCTTACAAAAAGGTGTTTAGAACGTAGAAAAAGAAGTGGTAAAGTTGTGAGTTTTGTGATATCAAATGAAAAGTGCCAGTCAAAATATACAGTACTCCCTCTGATCAACTGGTGGAAGATTTCCAAACTCTTCAGACGACCCTTGTGAGTATATTGCAATGATAATGGAAGTGTTATTTGGATAACACCCATCTATGGACCCATTTTTCAAGCCAGCCCTGGGTAGCAGATCTCAACTTCACTGCATTTACTAATCTTACAGAATTGGATCTTAGAGAAATAGGATTGATAGGTATGATTCAAATTCAAATAGGATCTTAGATAGCAAGGAAATTAAAGCTGAAGTACATAAATCAGTTTGCGATACAATTTTCTCAATGGCATTCCAACTCAAATTGGACTTCTTTATTGTCTTGTCCCTTTGAACTTGGCTATCAACAATCTTAATGGTGAGTTATGCACCTTTCACTCTCATCTTGCAAATTTGCTAAGGATCTATTTACCTCCATAACTTAATAGGGCAAATTCATCTTCAAGTTTTATTTTGTAAGTAATAAGCTCCAATAGGTTTTCAACTCAAATAATTGGTTTCGATAGGTACCATTCCACGTCAAATGGAAGATCTTGCGAGTCTCACTTATCTAGACTTGTCTTACAACCATATTGTTGGTGAGTTATGCACCTTTCACTCTCATCTTGCAAATTTGCTCAATTTAGATTTGTATTTACATCTATAATCTAATAGATTATGTTAACCTTGATAAGAAATAATGTGGAACACATTTCAACTCAAATGACTGGATCTGACAGGTACCTTTCAAGCTCAAATTGGACTTCTTTATAATCTTATCTGTTTGAACTTGTCTAACAACAATCTTAATGGTGAGTTTTGCACGTTTCACTCTTATATTGCAAATTTGCTCAGGTTGTATTTACCTATATAACTTAAAATAGCAAATTCATCCTCAATTTTTATTTGATAAGAAATACGCTCCAATATAGGTGCCATTCCAACTCATATTGGAGCTCTTCCGAATATCATTTATCTAGACTTGTCTCATAATAATATTATTGGTGAGTTATGCATCTTTCACTCTCATCTTGTAAATTTGCTCAAGTTTTATTTACCTCTATAACTTAATCGAGCAAATTCATCCTCAATTTTTATTTGACAAGAAATAAGCTCCAATGCATTTACAACTCAAATGACTGGCTTCGACAGGTGCCATTCCAACTGAAATTGGACTTCTTGGTGGTCTTGTTTATTTGGACTTGTCTAACAACAATCTTAGTGGTGAGTTATGCACTTTTCACTCTCATCTTGCAAATTTGCTCAAGTTTTATTTACCTCTATAACTTAATCGAGCAAATTCATCCTCAATTTTTATTTGACAAGAAATAAGCTCCAATGCATTTACAACTTAAATGACTGGCTTCGACAGGTGCCATTCCAACTGAAATTGGACTTCTTGGTAGTCTTGTTTATTTGGACTTGTCTAACAACAATCTTAGTGGTGAGTTATGCACTTTTCACTCTCATCTTGCAAATTTGCTCGAGTTTTATTAACCTCTATAACTTAATAGAGCAAATTCACCCTTAATTTTTATTTGTTAAGAGATAAGCTCCAAAACCTTTACAACTCAAATGAGTAGCTTCGATTGGTGCCATTCCAACTGAAATTGGAGCTTTACCAAGTCTCAGTTATTTAGACTTGTCTTACAATAATATTATTAGTGAGTTATGCTCCTTCTGCTCTCACAGTTCAAATTTACTCAATTTAGATTTCAAATAGCCTACAACACATTTGCAGTTCAACTGGATATTAAAATTGTTACAAGACACAAGCAATCCTAATTAGTTCATCTTCCTAGAAAGTTCAATAAAAAAAATTAGAGTGGATGTTAGAAGACACAATCAATGCTAATTTGTTCATCTTCCTAGAAAATTCAATAAAGAGGTTTAGAGTAGATGAAGAAGGATACCTCGTAAACATGATGCCGCACTTCTGTCAAGAACAGATAAGCATATTCCTTCATTGTTCGCCCACCACTTTTCTACCCCATAATTGTTCAACCCTATATACTTTTCATTTGTGAAAGGAATAAAGAAAATTACATTGACCTAGATAGAATAACCACTAACCCCCCAACCCACTCTCATCATTCCCATAGCATTAGTATGATATATATGAGTATGAAAACAAATGGTTGGGCAACATGTGAGGTCTAATTAAGTAGTCTTGTAAGAAGAAAATTCAGATAAATTTATGTTTAGCCACATATATGAGTTAAATTCAGGGATTATTCCATCACAGATAGAAGCTATTTAAAATTTCACTTATTTAGACTTGTCTTTTAATATTCTTACTAGTGAGTTATATATCTTCTATTTCTATTCTTACCATGTAAATTTACTAAATTTTGAAATATTGTATTTACCTCCCCGCGATCTAACACCTCTATTGACAGGGATCATTCCATCATCGATAAAAGATCTTCAATATCTCCCTTATCTGAACTTGTCTTGTAACAATTTTAATAGTGAGTTATCTATTTTTCATTTCTACTCTTATCTTGCAAATTGACTAAATTTTGAAATATTGTATTTACCTCCACACAACCTAATACCTCTATTGACAAGGAACATTCCATCATAAATAAAAGCTCTTCAAAATCTCAATTATTTGGACTTGTCTTGCAGCTATCTTACATGTTTTCTACCTTCCACCCTTGCCAACCTTATTTAGAATCGCTAGATTTGAGTAAAACCAAGAAAATAGTTAGAGCCATTCTTTTAACTTTGTATTTTATGACAAATTTCCACAACTTCTATTTATAGTCAAATTTGTTCATTGTAGGTGACATCCCTTCTTTGATTTTCAATTTGGGATATTTGTGACATTTTGATGTTTCTCAAAATCAATTAAGTGGTGGCATGCAAGAACAATTAGGCAATTTCAAATATCCCACTAATATTGTAGATGTCTTCCAAAATAATATGAGTGGAAACATATCATACATTTTGAATGATTACTTTGATTTTGATGGTAACTTTATTAACAACAAATCCAATGGAATATTACCATCTAGTATATGCAGTTGTCCACCCTTATGTCGCATTGATTTGAGCTATAATAGTATCTTTGGTAGCATACCTAGAGAACTTGGTGTGCTACAGTACATCAACTTGTCATACAATCTTCTCAGTGGCTATTTCCAAGTGAATTTTATGGCTCTTTTTCTCATGACTTTTTAAATGGTGATGCAGAATTACTTTGGCCGAAGAAGATACATAGAGGCTCAAATTCTTTGTTGAAAATCATTATTCCTTTGACAACTTTTCTTGTGATCACATGTGTTGTGGGTTTCGTCTTATTTAAATCATTCAAGAACAAGAAATCTATAAGTGAGACAAGAGAAGCCAAAAATGGAGATTTGTTTTCCATATGGAACTATGATGGAAAAATTGCATATAAAGATATAATTGATGCAACAGAGGACTTTGACATTAAATATTGTATTGGAACTGGTGCCTATGGAAGTGTTTATAGAGCACAACTTCCAAGTGGCAAAATTGTAGCATTGAAAAAGCTTCATAGAAGAGAATATGGAAACACTTCTTTGGCCAGGAGTTTTCACAATGAAGTAAAGATGTTGAGTGAAATTCGACATCGTAATATTGTAAAGCTTTATGGTTTTTGTTTACATCATCAGTGCATGTTCCTCATCTATGAATACATGGAAAGAGGAAGCCTTTTTTATGTGTTGAATAATGATGACGATGCTAAAGAGTTGGATTGGAGCAAGAGAGTGAATGCCATCAAAGGAATAGCAAATGCTTTGTTCTACATGCATCATGGTTGTGCTCCTCCAATTATCCATCGAGATATAACAAGTGGTAATGTGTTGTTAAACTCAAACATGGATGCTTTTCTATCTGACTTTGGCACAGCTAGAATCATTGATCCAGATGCATCTAACCAAACTCTTCTAGTTGGTACTTATGGTTACATTGCTCCAGGTCAACTTTTCTGATTCTGTACTACTTCTCTTGCTGCGTTGTATCTTTTTTTACAATTACTTACCTCTAGACAATTACATAATTTCTTTATATTTTGCTTCATTGCAGAGCTTGCATACACCTTAGTTGTAACTGAAAAATGTGATGTTTATAGTTTTGGAGTGATGACATTGGAAACAATCATGGGAAGACATCCTGGAGATTTGATATTGTCTTTGTCAAAGACATGTTCTGAAAGCATTTGGCTAAAAGATGTGGTAGACCCACGTATCCCACTGCCATCACGAAAAGATGCACAAGACATAACTCTTTTAGTAGCAATAGCATTAGCATGCTTAAATCCATCTCTCCAGTCTCGGCCGTCAATGAAACTAGTGTCTCAAAGGCTTTCATCCTCCAACCTACCATTAGCCATTCCTTTCAATAATATCACAATCCATCATTTAGTGAATCAAGATGTGTAAATAATGTAGTATGAAGCTTGGAGATTCAGCTTATGTTTGCTTGGTACTTGTAACATCCTAAATATATCTTAATAAAAAAATATTATTATTTCAAAAAAATAAAATAATATTTTATCATTATAAATAATAATATTTTATTATTAAAATAACCCCAGCTTTTCTATCGAATTCAGTGGAAAAGTTGTAGGCATTAAAGAAGAAGAAGAATTTGGGAGAAATGTCATTTATTAAAGAAGGAAAATGAAGAGGAAATGGTTGAAGTTGAAAGATAAATAAGGAAGGATGATGGGATAAGAAGTGAGGTGTATGCAGAGAGAAAGAGAGAGAACAAGAATCAGAGAAACAGAGAACGAGAGAGAAGTATTAGCATTTTGAAAAGTAATACAAGCTTTATTGATCATTTAGGTACATAAAAGTACTTCTTTTTTAAAAAATTGGAAGTTAATGGTTAAGCTCTTAGTGACTTAGTTTTCTCTCTCTTGGTAACTGTGCCAAGAACTTGCATGTTATGGAAGACACAGGTCAACGCATAAACCCAATAGACCGGCTGGCAGACTTTGTCGAAGACGTTTGGACAAAAAAGAAGAAAGTAGAAGGAGTAACTGAAGCCGTTATGGATGATAACATGGATAAGAAAGATTCAAAACAAGAGAGTGAGAAGGTGGATTCAAGAAAGGAAAAAAACTCATCAGACCAGGGATGCGCAGAAAGCAATACAAGAACCCTTTCTTATAAGCAATCACTCCTAGGATTTAATGGAGTGGCCAACGGAGGTTCCTACATGGAATCATAAGAGATTCTACAAGAAGAGGATGATATCTTTTGGAAAATGCCGAAACCAACAGAGGAAGTTTAGAGGCTAATGAATATTTACTCGGTGGTTCCTATTTCTGAGGAAGAGTATAATGAGTGGTGCAAGCCGTGGAATTTCTCTCTGATAATAATAGTGCTTGGAAGGAGATACAATCTGTATGCTCTAAAAAGCCACCTCTCAAGACTATGGGGAATTTCAGATTTCAATCTGATAGACCTACCCAACAACTATTTTGTGGTGAAATTCACGAGTCCTGAGTTCTGGAAGGCGCATTACAAACAAGTTCTATATGGAGGACCTTGGGTCATTACTGAACACTGCGTTATGGTGCAGAGATGGACACCATACTTTGACCCCTTCAAGAACTCTTTGGGTTAGATTGTTACATGGATTAGAATTCCTTGTATTCCTATGCATTGCCATAATAGTCACTGTATAGCAAGATTGGGAGAACGAGTAGGTAAACCCTTAAAAGTTGATTTGAAAACTTTGGTAGATCCCTGCTCTGTAGAGACAAAAATAGAGAGAGCACTCTATGCCAAAATATATGTTGAGCTTGACTTATAGAAGCAACTTGTACCCAGAATCATAGCAGCAAATGAAGCGTTCAATGTTGAATACGAGGTATTAAAACTGATATGCTTTGAGTGTGGCCGCTATGGTCATAGAAGGGAGGCATGCCCATGGAAGAAATGTAAGTAAATTGAAAAACATGAAGGAAATAGAGCTCAACCAAACACAAATACACCAGAAAAACAACCAAAAAGCACAACTCCGACAAACCCTAAACCTTTCGGGCCTTGGATGTTCGTCTCGGGTCTGCTAAAGCTCGGGTTTCGAGGGAGAGAAACCAACGAGTAAGATGGCCTGTAGGGGGAAATGGTAAAAAAGTGGTCAGAAGAGAAGACCTGACCTCTACACGCTCTAGGTATACTGTGTTGGCAGCGCTTGAAAAGGAAGAAGGAATAGGGGATGGAGAAAACAGAGCCAGCGAAAAGGAGGTGGTTGGACTCCCTATGCAAAGGAATTAACAGTTGGTGATCTGGGAAAAGAAGAAGCCTATGAATGTGGGAAAAGAAATAGCAGCAGGAAGACAATTAGGTGGACCCCACAAGTCCTCTTCAAAGGCAAAGTCAAAAGGGGCCCAAAAAGCCTAAGGGAAGGAGAATAAATGGCCCAATATGGGAAAGAAAAATGAGACAGATGGCAACACTAAGCCCAGTGAGCAAACTAGTGATAGAAAGGACTAAATGGAACATGGACCGAAAGGGAAGGCCAAGTTGGCCTCTAAACAAAGAGTACACAATGTGATTAGTGGAGATGTGAGCCAAGCTAGCCAGGCAAGGAACCTGATGGTTAGCAAATCAACTGAACAGGGGAACAACGAACTCGTGAATCATACCACAAGCACAAACCAACATCGATATTCACCAACCATCAATGCAAGGAGCAAAAAGGAGCCAGTAATGGAACTCTATTTGGATTTAAAACTACCAAACCCTATGCTATTAAGTGGTAATAGAAGGGATATAGGGAGAGATGTAGTTGCGACACTAGCAAAGGAGGATATGGCAATGGTAGAAGCCGTTCCAGAGACACAGATAAGCAGATAAGTGCTCTTTTTTCCACTTTGTTTTTATTTACCTATGAATATTGCTGGTTAGAACTGCAGAGAAGTCGGCAGTTGGACTTTCCCCACAATAATAAAAGACATTGTTAGAAAGAACAGAATTGATATCTTTTGTATAATTGAACTAAGAATCAGTGGATCAATGGCAGATAATATAGTGAGGAAAATGGGTTTCTCAAATTGGATTAGAGTGGAAGCTACAGGATACACTGGGGGCATATGGCTTATGTGGAATGAAAAAGATTACACTATCGATTACATTTCTTCTAATTCTACACTGTCAAATCAAAAACAAACATTCCTCAGTAATATTTTTTAGATCCTTTATTTTTGGAGAGACAAATTATCATAAACGGCAAACTCTTGGGCAATCAAAGATCCCCAAGAGACAAGAGGGGAGGGGCAAGGCCGCTTATCACTTCCATGTCTGATTTTAGTGAGTGTATTGTTGATTCAGGTCCACTGGAATTCGAAGATCCTACCAACAGGTTCGCCTGGGAAAGAAGAGAAATTCATGCAAAGTTAGACTAGGTCTTTGGAAACATAGCTTGGAAAGTGAAATTTCTGCAATCCAGAATCTATCATGACTTGAAATATAAATCTGACTATAAGGTTATAGTCCTGTCTTCACATAGTCAAGAGAAACAATGTCACCCACCAAAACGGTTCCATTATCAAGCTGCCTGGGCTCTCGAGGATAGTTTTGATGATATTGTGAAAGAGGCTTGGAAAGAAAATAATTGGTGCCAAGGGGTGGTGAAATGTCAAGAAGCTGCAACTAAGTGGAACAATGAACACTTGGGAAGTATTATGAGACATAAACAAGCAATTCTGAAGCGAATGGAGGGCATTGAGAAACACAAAATGAGTAATCCTTCAAATGGGCTAGCTCGTGTGGAAGAAAACCTCTGGAATGAGTATAATAAATTAACTCTCCAAGAAGAAATGATCTGGTTTCAAAAAGCTCGATGCAATTGGCTTAAATGGGGCACAAGAACACCAAATTTTTCCATGCTTCAGTTGTGATCAAGAGGAAGAAGTAGAAAATCACAGCCTTACGAAATGACAGCAGGGAATGGGTACAAAACTTGAAAGAACTGACGTAGATGGCAAGTCACTTCTACCAACAGCTCTATACAAATGACAACCAGCTAGAAGAAGACTTGAGCTGGCTAGAAGGCTTCCCAAGATTGACACTATCGCAGGTTGATGAAATTCACAAAGAGGTGACCGACGTCAAAATTAAAAATGTTGCTTTCTCAATGGGAGCATTCAAAGCTCCTGGACTAGAGGGTCTTCAAGCATATTTCTTCCAATCCCAACAGAAGAAAGTGGGGTAGGCTCTATGTAAGTTAGTCAAAGAGGCTTTCTGAAATCTAGCAACTATTAGCAATTTCAACCAGATCAATATATTGCTCATCCCAAAAATAAACTAACTAATGACTTTAAAGGAACTGCGACCAATTTCACTATGTAACGTGAGCTGTAAAGTGATAACCAAGGTGTTAGCTACCAGACTTAGGCCAGTTATAGACCACTTAATTGGACAAGAACAGTGTAGCTTTATAGCCTCCAGATCAAGCTACGATAACATAATTATCGTCCAGGAAGCTATACACCGAATGAGAACTAAGACAGGTAAGAAGGGTTTTGTTGCAGTTAAAGTTGATATGGAAAAAGCTTTTGACCATTTGGATTGGGGCTACCTTAGAAACACTCTCCATTGTGTAGGACTAAAAGACAATTTGATTGAACTTATTGTGGCTTATGTTACCTCTGCTAAAATGAAAGTGCAGTAGAATGGCTTAGAGGGCCTTGAATTTACCCCTTCAAGAGGTGTTTGACAAGAGGACTCTTTAAGTCCCTACCTTTTTGTTTTGTGCATGGAGAGATTGGGTCATCTAATAAAACAAGAATACCAGAAGAAGAGGTGGAAACCACTAAGATTCAAAAGTAGTAGACCCCAGATCTCCCACTTCTTCTTTACCGATGATCTACTTCTTTTTACGGAAGCCTCCCTAGAACAAATAGAGGAAATCAAGCAAGTCATGTGGAGGTTTTGTAACATCTCAGGACACAAGATTAATCTGGACAAATAAAAAACTTCTTCTCGAGGAATCCTCATTTTAACCACACAATTCAACTAAGTTAATGTCTTGGGATTAGCATCACTCCTGATTTTGGAAAATACCTAGGTGTCCCATTAATACACTCAAGAGTGACAAAAAACACCTATGGACACATCACCCAAAGAGTCAAATCTTGACTCACTGCCTAGAAAGGAAGATTTCTATCTATAGCCGGGAGAACAATGCTTATCAAAACTGTGTTATCAGCTCTTCCCTCCTATCAGATGCAATCAACGCTTGTCACATCCCGAAGATTTTCACTTGGCTATAGGGAATTAAAAATTAGGATGAGGGTCAATGCAGGCACTAGACAGGGAGATGAAATAACTTTTGATGTGAAACTCTGATGAGGTCCAGGCTGGCATTTTCGTAATTATTGGTCTAGGAAAGGCAAAATGGGAAAATTTAAGAAAAATTCTAGAAGATTCCCAAAAAAATAGGAAAAGTGTAAAGTAGAGATTTTGAAAACTTAGTTGAGGCCCGAAAGGTGGAATTATGATGAAAATAAATTGTTACGAATTTTCCCATAAACGGAGGTTTTTCGGGAAAATATTAGAAAATCAGAAAAAACCAATTATTTTAATTAGTTAGAAGCCTCAATAAATTTGGAAAAAAGATGGATAAACCATATAAATATTTATTTAAATTTATGAAATTAGTTTTAGGCCTTGGGGGTTCAGGAATTAATTTTAGGGAATTTATTTTCCCGTAGTGACATCGATAAAGGCCTAATCGGAGAAAATTTAAAATAAATACCTAGAGGTGGTAAAAAATTCTGAAAATTTTCACATCATGTTATCATATTAAAAGGTGAATTATTATGGGGAGAAATGAATTTTTGGAGGTCTGAAAAAATTATGGAATGTTACCAATGAATAGTAACTGATAAAGTTTCTAATTAGTTTGAGATAGTGATTTGATTTGTGAGCTAGCTTTTTGGACTAGTCCAAGCCATTTGTGGGGCCCAAATTGAGCACAATAATGGTCCAATTTCGTTTGCTTTCTGGCTACTCCAATAATTAATTAAATAAAACGTGAAATCAATGGATAATTGCTTGGAAAAATCTAGAAAATGGCCACTTGTGATAATCTGATTATTTTCACACTTGATGACTACCACATAACCCCCATGAGGTGTCCTAGTTTGGCCAAATCAGGAGGAAGAAGGGCAGATTGATTTTCTCTGTATATACCCCTTAGAAAATGCAAATAAATGTTAGAAAATTGAAAAAATAAGGGGAAACTCTGTCACTGTAACTCTAGCCCTTTTTTTTTTTTTTTGAAATTTTCAAGTGTTTTAGATAAGGAATCATCCAACTTACATCAAGGAAACATAAAGGTATGTTTAAGCATTCTTACCCCTAAGTTTCAAGCTTGATTGGTTAGGATTTTTAGCTTGGAAAATCATGGGAAAATGCTGTCCATTTTTTCTGAATCATGTGGCACTTAGGGAAGGATAGAAACCTTGATAATCAAATGGAATAAGCAAGATTAAATGGTATATGGATTGATTTTTGGAAGAAAATCAAAGTTAGGCTTTTAAGGGTTCATTCGGCCAAGCACTATTCATGTAGGAACAAATTGTTTTGGCTTGATTTGATGATTCCAATGGCTTTAAAACATGTTTTTGTCTAGGGGTATGTTATTGGGAAGTGTTTAAAATTATTGGAATCAAAAATGAAAATTTTGGAAGTTTATATACCCTATTCCGCCAAGGTGATTACATGGAGAAGGAGTTTGATTTTCAAAAATCTGATTCCATATTTGAATTCCTCATGAAAAATTATGTAGGAATAAATCATGAGGTTATTGATTCTAAAGGAGGAATCATTTTATTAAAAATCAAAGAAAAAAAGGAGAAATTGCTAAGTTAAAGTTTACGAATTGTATATAAGTTGTTTGGTTATTAGTGTGACCTATTTTTATGCTTGGTTTAATAGGCTTTGTGAGAAGGGAGTAAGGAAGATCATTGTCCCTTGAAGTAATCAAATTGGACAAGTAATAAAAGGTAGCTTTGAATTATAATTTGATTGTATATCTTGCTTGTTTAATGTGATTTGTTGTTTGCTTGAATTAAGGAATTTGTGTTGTGATTTTGGTTGGTTGAATAACCTTAGTTTATATGTTGGCCAAATGCATTGAATTCTATTAATGTGAAAGTGTTGATGTTCCTCTACTAGTATGAGACTAAGCATGATTTTATGTCACTTGAGAATGTCTTGAAGTTCTATAACATGTCACAT
The DNA here is from genome assembly GCF_004799145.2 of Neltuma alba. Taxonomy (NCBI): domain Eukaryota; kingdom Viridiplantae; phylum Streptophyta; class Magnoliopsida; order Fabales; family Fabaceae; genus Neltuma; species Neltuma alba. The sequence continues at coordinate 614,638 of NW_021635275.1, forward strand.
GATAACTTGCTTGATTTGTATGGTAATTGTAATTCAAATGCTACTGAGATTTCATAGAAATCTCATTCCTCCTATGTTAAATTATATCTTAAATAGGGAATGATTCATCCAATGGGAAGGGTAAGGAAATGGTTTTGGGATGAAGGAGCAATATGGAATTCTTGATATTTTGAAAAGTTGTGTAATGCCTTAATGAACTTTATATCAAGTTGTAATGGATTTTAGATGGTGCTATAATATAAATTATATCCTTATGATATGCCCTAATGCAGGAAATTTGAATGGTATAATGCCAAGAGAATATGGAAAAAGGAAAGTGGGAAAAGAATTTAAGGAAATGAAATTAGGGGGTGAAAATATCTAAAAAGAGCATAAACTTGTGACACATAAAATAATAAGTAATTGTTGGAATTTAGGCATGAAATTTTACGTGCTTATAGATCTCATTTTTAGCTTTAAATCAAGTAGTAAACCATTAAAATTGGAGTTTTGTTCTAAGAGTTATACCCATCCAAAGTTGGGAAAAATACTAGAAATTCAGAAATTGACCATAAACAGTGCACTTTGTCGAATTTTTTGGTGATATTCTGGAAGAATTTGAGTCTAATTAATATTTTTTTGCTATAGAACTCTTAGCAAGTTTCACGTGAAAATTAGAACCAACTCGTTTTGATTTTTCAAGAATTAGTTATGAATTTTCAAAGTTGATCCAATTTCAGATGAATAGTATACGGACAGAATAAAATGTGAAATTTTGAATCTGAAACTTTTCATCCAGAAACATTGGGAAACACATTATAATTGTTTCAATTGACATATCATGGGGTAATAAAGGAGGTGTTACAACATTTTTCCGCAAAAGGAATAGCAAAAGAGAGTGAATGCCATCAAAGGAATAGCAAATGCTTTGTTCTACATGCATCATGGTTGTGCTCCTCCAATTATCCATCGAGACATAACAAGTGGTAATATGTTGTTAAAATCAAACATGGATGCTTTTCTATCTGACTCTGGTACAGCTAGAATAATTGATCTAGATGCATCTAACCAAACTCTTTTAGTTGGTACTTATGGTTACATTTTTCCAGGTCAACTTTTCTGATTCTGTACTACTTCTCTTATTGTGTTGTATCTTTTTCTTTACAATTACTTACCTCTAGACAATTACATAATTTCTTTATATTTTGCTCCATTACAAAGCTTGCATACACCTTAGTTGTAACTGAAAAATGTGATGTTTATAGTTTCAGAGTGATGATATTGGAAACAATAATGGGAAGACATCCTAGAGATTTGATATTGTCTTTGTCAAAGACATGTTTTGAAAGCATTTGGCTAAAAGATGTGGTAGACCCACATATCCCATTGCCATCACAGAAAGATGCACGAGATGTAACTCTTTTGGTAGCAATATGTCACACCTCTCTTTATATCCCATTATACGTTAATTAGAACCAATATAAGTCGTTTCGTAATATTTCCAAATGAAAAATTTGAAATTCAGGATTTTATTGTTCATCCTGTCCGTATACTGTTCATCTGAAAATAGACCAATTTTGAAAATTCATAACTAAATTTAGAAAAATCAAAACGAAGTAGTTCCAATTTTTGTAAGAAGCTTGCTAAGATTTCTATGGAGGAAAAATACTCATTAGGTCCACTTCCATCCATAACAATTCTAGGAAATTCGTCAAAGTGTACTGTTCATTTGGTAAATTTTTGAATTTCCAGTATTTTTGCCCAAATTTAGAAGAGTATAACTCTTTGCACACAACTCCAAATTTAATGAATTAACACTTTTTTTAAAGCTAAAAATGAGATCTATTTTCTTGTAAAATTTCATGTCCAAAATCCAACAATTACTCATTATTTTATGTGCCAAGAAATTGACACATTTTAGGGAGTTTCTATCCCCTAATTACCCCTTTCTTGATTTATTTCCTCTTTTCCCTTCATCTACATTCTTTCCACAATGCATCAAGCATAATTCCAACATTGGAACATGGGATAACAACATAATTTACATCAAAATGTCATCCATAACTTGTTACAAAATCCATTTAAAGTTCACAATACATTGCAAAAGTTTCCAACATGGCATAACATCTACAAAACCAATTCATTCCAAGGTCAAATCCTTCCCTTGATCCATGCTTGGTCTCCTTCCTAATTAATGCATAAAATAACGTAGGAGGAATGAGATTTCAAAGAAATCCCAGTAGCATATAAATTATAATTGTCATGTAAATCAATGCAAGTTTAATTTTGAAATGTCATGCAATCCAAACTATTCCCAACTCATAGGAATTCATACCAAATATCATACAAGGAGAGGAACATCATATTATCTAAATTGACATACCACGAAGCATTTGGCCAAAGCATAACCAATGTCAATCAAACAATCAAGGTCACTACAAAGTCCCTCAAATCCAAGCAACAATAATCACAACAAACAAGCAAGATAAACAATCAAATTATAATTCGAAGCTACCTTTGCAAAGCTTATCCAATTAATTCCTCCAAGAAGCAATGCTTCTCTTTAATTCCTCCTCTCAATGCCTATCAAACCAAGCATAATCATAGGCTATATTAATCATAAAACAACTTAATTCTAATAATTAAACATTAACCCAATAATTTCCCACCTTTTTCTTTGATTTTTAACAAATTGATTCCTTCTTTAGAATCAACCATCTCATGACTCAATCCTACACAATTTTTCATGAGGAATCCAATGGTGCAATCATATTTTTAAAATCACACTCCTTCCCCATGAACCTGGTTTGGCCGAATAGGGGTCCTTAATTTTTCAAAAATTCCATTTTTAATTCCAATGATTTTAAACACTTTCCAACAACATATCCCTATACAAAAACATGTTTTAAAGCCATTGGAATCATCAAACCAAGCAAAATCCATCAGCTCCTACATGAACAATGTTGGCCGAAAATTTCCCTTTAAACCCTAACCTTGATTTCATCCAAAAATCAATCCATATATCACTTAATCTTGCTTATTCCACTTGATTATTAAGGTTTCTATCCTTTTCTAAGCATCACACATCCAACTAAAATTTTGGCAGAATTTCCAGTATTTTTCCAAGCCAAAATCTTAATCCAATCAATGTAAAACTTAAAGATATTGATGCTTAGACATACCTTAGTGTTTCCTTGAAATAGGTTGGATGATTCCTTGCCTAAAAATGCTCAAGAATTTTGTGCAAGGTGGCTGGATGAACAGTGACAGAGTTTCTCCTTATTTTTCCCAATTTTCCAACATTTTCTTTGTATTTTCAAGGGGTATTTGTAGACCAAATATGCTGCCATTTTCTCCCCTAATTAGCGCACCCAAATGACAGATAAGGAGGTGTGTTGGCAGCCATCAAGTGCCTCAAGCCTTCAGATTTGAGTATGTGGCTTTTCTCTAGATTTTTCCACATAAATATCCTTTAATTTTTGTATTTTATTTAATTAAAATTAAAGGATCTGGAAGCTGCAAGAATTGGGCCTTCAATTGGGTCCATTTTGGGCCCCACAAATATTTTGGGCTGGTCCAAAAAGATAACCCACAAATCAAATCATTATCTCAAACTAATTAGAAACTTTATCGGTTACTATTCACTAGTAACATTCCATAATTTTTTTAGACCTCAAAAAATTTATTTATCTGCATTTTAATTCACCTTTTAATATGAGAATATGATCTGAAAATTTTCAGAAATTTTCACCACCTCTAGATATTTATTTTGAATTTTCTCCGATTAGGCCTCTATCGGTGTCACTACGGGAAAATAAATTCCCTAAAATAAATTCCTGATCTTTCAAGGCCTAAAAATAATTTTATAAATTCAAATAAATATTTAGATGAATTTTTCATCAATCTCCCAAATTTATTGAGGCCTCTAACTAATTAAAATAATTATTTTCCTTCAATTTCTCAATAATTTTCTGAAAAACCTCCATTTACGGGAAATTCCATAATAATTCATTTTTATCTAAATTCCATCTTTTGGGCCTCAACCAAATTTCCAAAACCTCTACTCTATACTCTTATCATTTTTCAGGGAATTTTTGGCATTTTTTTAAAATTTTCCCGTTTTGTCCTTCCTAGACCGGTGATTATGAAAATGTCAGTCCGGATCTTTTCAAGGTTTCATATTAAAAGTTGTTTCATCTCCCCATGTAGTTCTTACATTGACCCTTATCCCAATTTTTGATCCTTTATTGCTAGACGAAAATTTTTGAGATGTGACACAATAGTATTAACATACTTGAATCCATCTCCGCAGTCTCAGCCATCAATGCAACTAGTATCTCAAAGGCTTTCATCCTCCAACCTACCATTAGCTATTCCCTTCAATAATATCACAATCCATCATTTAGTGAATCAAGATGTGTCAATAATGTAGCATGAAGCTTGAAGATTCGGCTTATGTTTGCTTGGTACCTGTAAAACCCTAAATATATCTTAATAAAAAATTATTATTATTTCAAAAAAATAAAATAATATTTTATCATTATAAAAAATAATATTTTATTATTAAAAAAACCCTAGCTTTTCCATCAAATTCGTAGCCATTAAAGAAGAAGAATTTGGGGGAAATGTCATTTATTAAAGAAGGAAAATGAAGAGGAAACGGTTGAAGTTGAGAGATAAATAAGGAAGGATGATGGGATAAGAAATGAGGTGTATGCAGAGAGAAAGAGAGAGAACAAGAATTAGAGAAACAGAGAACGAGAGAGAAGTATTAGCATTTTGAAAAGTAATACAAGCTTTGTTGATCATTTAGGCACATAAAAGTACTTCTTTTTATTAAATTTTCTTTATAAATATTTTCTATATATTTAGAGCTTTATATTAGTAGTATCATTATAATATTTAAAGAAAATTTTGGGATTTGGATATGGAGTAAGTATTGAGTTTTGACAATTGATTACCATAGAAATTTAGATGTAGATAAATAGTTAATTTTAATAGGTTTAGATTTGTCCATTTATTACCTTTGATATTTAAAATAAAATTTATTTTGTTGAAAAATCTATCATTTATGATATATATCATATTTATACCGATTAAAATTAAGTTAAATAATTTATTTGGGTTGTTTGATATGCTATTGAAATTTTAATCATTTTATATTTATTCAATGATTGTTTGGAAAAATTTTAAACTAAGATTTTAGTTGAAAAATGTATTATTCAAGAAATATAGAATGTTTTTACCAATTAAATTTAAGTTAAATGACTTATTTGGATTATTTAATATATTATTGAGATTCTCATCGGTTTAAGATGTGAAATAGGTTAAGGATATGTTATTAGAAAAATTTTGAAGTTGGAAACTTAAGTTATAAATTGAGAATTTTACAATGTTAGATAAAAATAGTTATATATATATAATTTGAATGAGTTATTTGGGTAGAGAAAAATTGTTATTTGAGGTAGAATTTTGGGTAGTAAATATATGTATATATAAATAATAATAAATGCTATATAATTTAAATTATTTATTTGTATGTATATTGAATTGTATCTATATTATTTATAGATTATCTTGTATTTTATAGTCTGTAATTTATGCTCTTATTTCTCAAGTTGTGAAATTAAGCTTGGAGTAGAGGTAACCAGGGTTAGTTTATTTTATATACATGTTTTGGATTGTAAGGTATTTGCTATGCTTTTATTTTCTCAAATTAATTTGTGAAAGTATGTCTACGAATAAAGTAACGTATTTTCTTATATGACAAATTTTGGTGAAGTAGGAAGTATGTCAATTGAATAATACCTGAGTTGTATTTTATTGGAAATTATGTTGTCTTGTGGTGCTAAATTTGAGATACTAATATTATGTTATTAAATAAAATGAAAATGTGATGTACTTTGTTTGAAATTATGTCATCTTACTTTAAAGAACTATGATATTTTTAATTTATATTGTGACTATACATGGGGTTTATATGTGGAGGTTGGAATTATGTTATGTGGAGGATAATTGTTCTTGAAGTCCGGGTGACATGCCTACACTACTGATTATAGTGTTTGGCCTTTTTGTGAGACCCTTTTAGTTTTTCCTTTTCCTTGGCTCGGAATTGAGAACAAGCTCTCGGGTAGACACCTCCTGTGCTATAGTCCATTTTTAGGCAGTATATAGGTAGGAGAGGACCCGTTGCTTGATGTGAGTGGGGTGACCTTCATCCGGGTTACTCGGCGCAAAAAGCCCAGGTCCTTGTCAATAAGTCATAAGGAGGAGTATGGTGGTGGGATGGCATATTTCATTGTGTTATTGCATATGTGTACTTTTGTATGAATTGTGTTGTGGATGATGAGATATACTTCTTTCATGTGGTTGTATCTATTGAAGCATCATTTATTACTTAAATTATATTTAAGCACTACTTCACCAATTTGTTATCCTACTTGTATATGTCTTAAATTAATGTTTGGTTACTAGGACTTTATGTCTCATCCTGTTATTCATCAATGCTTTTTAGGAGAGCCATCTAGTTTGGCTCGGAGCGAAAGGAAGCAACTAGAGGCATAGGTGGGTACAACCTAGTAGTCCTCTTTTGGTTTGGGCATGTAATGTTATGTATATTGCCATCTTAAGGCCCATGATTTTGTTGACATATACTTTCTTTAGTTTGGTTATTGGATTACTGTATTTGATGGCGTGCTATTAGAATGATTGGAGGCCATAAGACTCTGTTATATGTGTTACTCTTATGTGTATGACTTATACGCTGGGTTGAGTACTCTGTGTTTCTTGTACCCTAAGTCTTTAGGGGATAATGTTTATATTGGGCTTGTGAGCGATTACTATGCCCTGAGTCCTTATTGTTCGTGTGGTTAAACTCATGGGTGTTTTATGTATCTTGAGCCTCTTAAAATATTTTCGGAATAAGACAAACTCTTTATAACCATAATAGTACTTTAGCATTCTAATTCAATTCTTTTTTTACTATGTTTATCATCTTAAAAATAGTTTTATAATTATGTATTAATTAAGAAGAGGTTTTTTAGTAGTACCTCAAGGGAATCCTTTAACGATTTGCTTCGAAGTCTGGTTTTCAAGTTTGTCATATGTTTAATGCCTTGTGGCTAATATTTATCCATTAAAAAAATTCTCTGCATGTCAAGTTTTGCATAACCTTATTGCATTAAAATAATAATATATGGAAATTGAATTATAATGATTCTATGCATTTAATTATCAAAATTTGAAGCCACTAGTTGCGGAATAGAAACTCAATAACAATTCAATAAACTTGTCCGCGACTAATTTAGTTAAAAAGTATCATACCCAATCAAGTAACATAACATCATCATCATGATCATTTGCAAGTCGTGATAGATCGAAAGCCCTCTGTCCATATTGTTACAAGTTCGAGAAGCATCAATTAAGTTGACCAAAGTGAGTTTCAAGCAATGCCCTCCTCTCAGCATGTGAGGTCCTCTCAAGCAGTCTTGTAACAAGAAAACTCAGAGAAAGTTATGTGTTTAGTGACAATTTAATGTAGTTGTAATGTAAACCTATTCGGTTTAGTTTTCAACCTCTCAATAGGCTTGTGCACGACATGAGAAGATCTGCTCTCTAACTAGAGCTTTAAGTTAGAGTAGTTCTTATAACAATTTAAGTTATTATCAAAACTAGACATCAATAAACCTGGCAGCTAGTTGCAAACCTGGTTCAGGCGTAAGGTCTATTGGTCTCAAATGAGGACTATCTCTGAAACTATTATAAGTGAAATAGAGTGATTAACAGAGTGACTATTATAACCCTAAACCCTCATGAATAATGATAAGAAATAAACAAAATCCCTTGCACCAATCTGAGGGGAGTAAACAATTGAATAGAGCCATTGACAGGGTTGCCTCTTTCTAGATGGTTATTTGGAAGATCACTAGATTCCATAATGACCATGAGCGTACACTTCATTATAGATACACAAAAACTTAATATCTACATTTGCACAAGATCATTTAAATTTGTAGCAGAAACACTTTGCTTGCATGACTTGAAATCCAATCATTAATCATTTTTATTGCAAGCTTACTTTTATTCACATTTCCCAGAATACATTAGATGGGAAAAAACATTCCCCTTTAAATTTTACTTGATAAGATAAAATTGAATGTGAAAAATATCAAGTGGACTACAGGTGTGTATCCCTATGGAGTAGTTTTCATATTGGGGAGTACGTAGAATCTTTCCATTGGCGTAAAATCGTGGGTTCTAGCCCTCATGGATTGCCAGAAATAACGTTGACTTTGATTTTGAGATTTAGATGTTTTTAATATCTTTCTTTCATGTTGAACATATGTTATTGCCTTGCATAATGATTCAGGATATACTAATTTTAGTCCATATTACATGACTGATTTGAGAAAATTAAAAATATTAGTTGATTAATCGTAACAAATATATACTAAGTTCAATAAAATACCATATTTAATCATGTATATTGAAATTATTCTTGATGAGAATACATGTAATCAATAGAGATATTTTACATAAAACATTATAGATTTGGAAAGCAAAGTTGATTGAGGTCATATATTTATGACCAAACTCAATAACCCAAAATAACTCTTATACTAAGGATCAAAGGAAGTAATATTTAATGATAGTGTTGGTGAGGAGCAATAATGAAAAATGATTCAATTTTAAGACAAATTTTATTGTTTCAACATATCTTGGTTCCAGTGAATTAATTAGAGGCAACTTACATGTGTTTGTGGGGGGAGGCCAAAACGGTTCTTATTTCTTAATATTTTAAGGGTTTCAAGAATAATCCTCAAGCGAAACTAATCAAAGATAGCATTGTCATTGTCCATTATAATTAAAAAAACAATAAGATCCACTATGAGACTTTTGAATTCTTTCTTAACTTTTTTTTGAAAGAAAAAGCAGAAGTTACTAAATTTATAAACAAATAGAAATAATTTGCAAAGCTATATGTATGTTTCAATGTGAAATTAAAAGGACCAACAGATAAGCGCCCTGTATCAATCAACCACAATGATACAGAAAAAACGTAAACACCTTTTTTCGTTGTTATGGGACAAACTCGATCAACTTTCTTCCCATTCGCATATAAAGATCCAAAGGATAAGATTTTTAAGTACAGATCCTCTCCTTAAAGAATAACACGCTACTTTTTTTTTTTTTAAGTACAAATCATCTTCTTAAAGAATAACACGCTATTTTTTTAGAAGATAGGAGATTATCCAAAATAATCTCATTTAACAAGTTTTTTTCAGTAAATGGGTATTGAGGGCTTAAACTTTCTTCCCATTTATATATTGTTTGGTTGGCAATTTTAGCCAAAACATGATAATTGGAGAGACATCATTAGGATTACATATACCACGTCTGGTACTTAATCCATGACAATAAAACCCATGTGTTCTATTTTTATCATGATTAAATAATATCAAATGCTAATATTTCAAAAATAGAACACATGACTATGAGTGATCGGAGAACTTAACATAATGGGTATAAGAAACTTGATCTAAGTGTGGTTCTTTGGACATCTAAAACTCATTTCTAAAAATTTATTATATGAATAATTTAAATATGATGATGATGATAAACACACTATCAGTTAATAACCAGAGTGATTAATAATAAAAAGCGCGTATCAGTACCTGCAAAGCCATATGGTAGTTAAGCTCTTGTCATTTCGATGTTCCTCTATAGATATAAAGACTTTATGGGTGCACTCATTTTGTAATCAGTTTTTGTAAACAAATGAATTGAAGATGGGTGTGGTGAGAGTGGTATTTTTATCATGCTTTGTTGTAACTTGATTCCATATTAATGGTGCAGCCGTGGCCAATATGATAGAAGAGGAGAAAACGTGCTCTGCTTCATACCAACTGGTGGAATTTCAGCGATAGTGCCCACAGCTTGTTAGGCCCTAGCTTGTCTCTAGGAAGAGATGTCTTGCAATGAATTTGGAAGTGTCACTAAAATCTATCCTCTAGTGATCATTGCACAGCACCCTCAGCTAGCTAATCTCAACCTTACTGCATTTCCCAACCTACAATATTTGAGACTTTAATTTCTGAGACAGGTTTTATAGGTACTATTCAAAATCAAATTGGAGCTCTTCATAATCTTATAGATCTGGACTTGTCTAATAACAATCTTGCTGGTCAATATGTAGTTTCCAATGTCACCTTGCAAATTCATTCAATATTCAAATGTTTTCTTTACCTTTGTAACTTAATAGAATAGGTTATTGGCAGGTACCATTCCAACACAGATAAGAGCTCTTCAAAATCTCAAGCATTTAGACCTGTTTCATAACAACTTTACTGGTGACTTCTCTTCCACTTTTACTATCCTCAATTTTTATTTGATAAGAAATAACAGAATATATTTGTGGCTCATAGGAAGGTGTTTCAATAGGTACTATTCCGAGCCAAATAGAAGATCTTCAACATCTCACTTATCTAAACTTGTCTTATTACAATATTTTTTCAAGTAAGTTACTTTTCATCCTCATCATCAAAAAGAAAAAAAAATTAAATTAAAGACATGTTTTTAAAAAATTAAAATACTTAGCTTACTTAGTGTAAGAAGTCCTTTTTATGCTTTATGATATGAACAATTCAAATATAATAAAAAAATAATATTGAATCCTACATAAATCAACCAAAATAATAAAGATCAAGAACAAACAAGCTTTTTGTTTTAATGTGAGAAACTCTTTCAGGGAAAATTATAAATTGACGGTAAGCTTTTGTCACATGATTATAATAACAGCCAAATTTCAGTTCAAATCCCGCTACTAATGTGAGGACCTTGTTAGTAAACGATTTGTATGTATCATTGCAAATGTTTTGGGAGCCTTGAGACACCTAACTAAATTAAAAATTCTTCTATAATAATAATAATAATAGCCAACCTTCCAATATATAAAAATTTTGCACTCATTTGATGATCATTTCCATTAATTATTATTATCCTGTGATGCCATTATTTTGGTTGTCAATGTCGCCACTAAGTGGTCTCTGCAGAGGAGAAGGACGCACTACTTACAAGCAAATGGTGGAACATCAGCCATAGTGGCTCCAAATACCATTGTGATTGGCATGGCATAACATGCAATCTTTTTGGGAATATAATTTCAATTGACCGACTAAGAATCCATTCACAACAACCTCGGCTAGCATATCTCAACTTCATTGCATTAGAAAACTAGAATATTTGAATCTTGGTAGAATGGGGATAATAGGTGCCATTCTAATTCAAGTTGGAACACTTAACTTAATAGTCCAAAATTAATATTTACACTTGCCTTGCAATAATCTTATCTACCTTCCAACCATGCTCAATTTGAATAGAAACAATCCAGTTGGAGCCATTCCCAGTACATAGGGTTTCATGACAAATATCAAAAACTTATATTTATGCTCAAATTTATTCATTGCATTACAAAAACTATAGTATATTTCAATTTTTAGGGAATGGGGTTTAGAGGTATCATTCCAACTCAAATTGGAGCTCTTCAAAATACCATTCACTTAGACTTGTTTCATAATAACCTTACAGGTGTGTTACCTTCGACTCTTACTACCTTAATTTTTATTTGATTAGAAATAACTTGCAACTTAAATGACTAGTTTCAAAAAGTATTATTCCAACTTAGATAGGAGCTCTTCAGAATCTCCATCAATTGAACTTGTCTTACAACAACCTTAGCTTATTGGTGTGTTGCCTTCCATTCCTACCACCTTAAATTTTTATTTGATCAGAAATAACATAGAACACCTAATTTGCAACTCAAATGATTGTCATTGACAGGTATCATTCCAACTTAGATAAGAGCTCTTTAGAATCTCAATCAATTGGACTTGTCTTATAACAGCCTTACATTACAGGTGCAGTTATTCTCCTATAACCTCAGGTTTTGTGACAAATCTCAACAACTTTCATTTGTACCCAAATTTATTTATTACAGGTGTTATCCCTTCTTCAATTTTCAATTTGATGAATTTAATAGAAGTTGATGTTTCTCAAAATGAATTAAGTGGTAGCATGCTGAAAGAGTTCGGACATGTCAATTAATTTAAAATGTCTCATACTCAAATGAGTGCACAAGCTCTATCGTGCAAGAGGAAAGCCCTCTGTCCAGTTATTATTAGTTCAAGAAGCATCCCACCTTAGCCAAAATCATCAGTCTTCTCCGAAGATTTTCCCGTGAAGAGTCATATTCAAGCTCAAATGGACCTATAAAAGGGAAGGACAGATTATGTTGTGAAAAATAGATATTAAAATGGAGATAATGGAGGGTGGTGATTTTATAAAAGCAATGAGAAAAAATTTAGACATTTTCTCATTGTCATCTATTTTATGCGAATTTACTATGCATCTTTGAAAGTCCACGTATTCCAACTCCAATTGTATGGTACCAATAGACTACTTTTGTACTAGTATATATCCAGTAGTTGATATACAAGCCAGCTTGACATTCAATTTTGTTTTAAATATAAAATCCCAATCCACGTTGTCTCTTATATGTATCCATTTTTCCCAATGTAGTCCTTGTAATAGTTACATATGTTAAAAGTTTTATTAAATAGTAGTTAGTTAATACATATGATTAGCAAGGGTATTTTAGAAAAGATAACAACTATTTATTATAAACAACTAATTTAAATAATTTTTTTATTCCACTCAAATTAGTTAACTAGCTCTTATATTAAAGACAGGTGGTAGTATCTCCCGTCCTTAATTTAAAAGTCAAATAATTAATTTACATATATTAAAAAAAATAGTTAAGTTAGTTATTCATAATAAATAAATATTGTCTTTCCTATATTATTCTTGTTAATAGCATGTATGGGATCTACCTTTTAATGAAACCCTTTAGCATGTGCAATATAATTACCACTGCTTCAAGAAAAAAAAATAAATATGAGAGATAAAATAGATTGATATCTTATAATTTGGATCAAACTAAATATCTACCTAGTCTTGTACTATTCAATTGGGGAATCTCACATCTTATACTTTAGTCAATTATCTCAATTTAAACATTCTCGAAGAACTTTGACCTTAACGATATATGGAGTTTTAATTTTCAATTCTATCTTAATTTTTAAACAGCAAGAATAAGTATATTTCTATAATTTAATTTGTCATGTGTCTTTAAATATTGAAGACTTTGATATTGACTATGCGTATTATCTAGTGATACTCTTTCGGTCCTTAATATAGGATTTAATTGTTAAGTTAATTTTGGTCCTAAATATAAAACTTATTTTTTATATTTATCAAATTTTCTTAAATTACCCCTATGGATACTTTTTCAACCATAATCAAGTAAGAAAAGAAAGATATTAAGAAAAATGATTATGGTGTTTTAGAAAAAAAATATATCATATTTCTTATAGTTAGCTAACTTCCTTTACTTCCTTAATTTAATTAAATTAGTTAAATAGGTCTTATATTAAGGATCAGAGGAGTATTTTACTACTCATTTCGGCCAACTTTTCCTTTGCCAAATAAATATTTTGTTATAAATTGATGAACTTTTGTACTTGTTCCTGGATCTTGCTGCTCTTTCTTTATCTTTGTAAACTTCAACAAGCTTTCTACCAAAAAACTTCAACAAGCTTGACTGATATTAAAAGCGTTCCACATATGATTTCGAATATTGATTCAATTGTGCCGAACTCACAAGTTATGTTTATGTTCACTGCATTTGCTTTTGGACATCTTAGACGTTGATAATAGAGCTTTTGAATTCTTTCTTACTTTTCAGAATAGAAAAAAAAGGTTACTACATTTTATTAAAGAAAAAGTCTTCATAATAAAGTATTGAAAAGAGGTTGCAAAGTTATATGCTTTTTGCTATCAAATTAAAAGAAGGCACTGTATATCGTTTAACCACACAATAATGATAAAGAAAAAGTGTAAGCATGTTTATATGGTTGCTGCGGGATAAGATCGTTCAACTTTCGTATTTCCATACCAATCTTATATATAAATATATATATATATATATATATATATAATTTAAAGACTCTCTGCCTCTGTTCGCATTTGATTATCACTTGCATCCAGCCAATTTGTGTAATTAATATGATTGTTTGGAAAAATAATTATGAATTTGTGAGACAGAATGAATTATGATATTACATCATATCTAGGATTAAAGCAAACCCTTCAATATAATTTTATCTATATTTAGAACCAAAGGGAGAGCGTGTGTGTGTTTCTAAGCACAAATGATTTTCACTCACCAGAGGATAATCCACTATGAAACTGTTTTGAAGTCTTTCTTATCTTGAATGAGATATCAGAAGTTACTAAATTTTAGAAGTGGAAACAAGCTTCTATAAATGTTAAAAAAGAAGTTGCAAAGGTATATGATCTTTAATATGAAATTAAAAGAACCAACACATAAGCACCCCTCTCTCAATCACCCACAATAATGATAAAGAAAAAGCATAAACACGTTTTTTGGTTGTCCTGGGACACGCTTTGCTTTCAACTTTCTTCCCATTTACATATAAAGACTCAAATTAAAGGATAAGATTTTTAAGCATAAGTCCTCTTAAAGGATAACGTGCCACTTTTTCTCTTTCTTTTTTTTTTCGAGAGGAAGGAGATTATGCAAAATAATCTGAAAGTAAATGAGGACTTAAGTGACTTACATTTAGGACCAAAACTTCCACTTGTAAGTGACTTACATTTGGTACTACAGCAGTACATGTAAGTAAATTGGTCTTATATGTCCAATAAGGCGTTACAACTCGTTTTCTTTGTCTTTATTATTCTGTCATTGGACAACATTGACGGGGAAACAATACTTCTAGAGCCATGATAGTTACGCTTTTGTCTGTATAAAGGTACTCTGTGGGTGCATGCATTGTGTGATCATCACTTTGTGCAAACAAAATTAAAGAAAGATGGGTGTGATTTTTTTATTATTATGCTTTGCTATAGCTTCCTTCGTGCAAATTAATGGCGCAGCTAAGGCCAATATGATAGAAGAGGAAAAACTTGCTCTGCTTCACACCAAATGGTGGGATTTTAGCCATAGTGCCTATAACTCCTCAGACCCTTGTCACTGGGAAGAGATATATTGCGATCAATTTGGAAACGTTATTGGAATTGATCGGCCAATGATTACTCCAAAGCACCCTCGACTAGCAGACCTCAACGTCACTACATTTCCCAACCGAGAAGATTTGACACTTACTGCAATGGGTTTGATAAGTACCATTCTAACTGAGATAGGAGTTCTTCATGATCTTACCTATCTAATTAAACTTGTCTCATAACAATCTTACTAGCAAGTTAATTGACATTGTTCACTCCTACCAAACTCACCTATTAGCAATCTACTAATGAAAACTGCTTTTGACAGATGCAATTCCATTGCAAATAGGAGAATTTCAAGGTCTCTTTTTTTTTTGGACTTGTCTTGCAATAATCTTACATGTGCGTTATCTTCCACTCTTACCCCATTGGATTTTTATTTTGATCAGAAGTAACCTATAACACATTTACAACTCAAAGGGATGTGTTTTGATAGGTACTATTCTAACTCAGCTAGAAGATATTCCGTGGGTTCTAGAGCATCAACAAATGAACGGTTTCCACTCTAAATAAAATCGGAGAATCGAGAGAGAGTGGGAGTGGAGTGATGAAAAATGCAGATATATATATAGTAATCACCTAACACAAAAGAGAGAAAACCTTGAGAAACACCGTACATGCACAAACCCCCCCCCCCGGAACATTTATAGAATCCAAATCCAAAATCATAAAGGATAGAAGAAGGCATGTCAAGATAAGCACCAAGAAAACGAAAAGAACAACAATAAATGAAGATAAAATTGCCAAAGTAGATGCATGAACCAAGAATGAAAGCCATTAGAAAAAGATGCTAACATCAACAACCAATAGCCAATTAGATGCAAAAGAAACTACCCCCTAAGACCACCACGTGGACCAATCACAAAACCGCTACAAATAAGACAAACCTTTGAAGAGCTTGGAAACTCATGGGTTCTAGAGCATCAGGAAATGAACAGTCTCCAATTCAAACAAAATCGGAGAATTGAGAGAGATTGGAACCGGAGTGATGAAAAACACAAACATATATATAGTAATCACCCAACACGAAAGAGAGAAAACCTTAAGAAACACCATAACCGCACAAAACCCCCCCAACATTTATAGAATCCAAATCCAAAATCATAAAGGATGGAAGAAGGCGTCTCAAGATAAGCACCAATGAAACCCCACTCTCCCAAAACATAGAAAAATGAAAAAGACAAAAATAAATGAAGATAAAACTGCCAAAGCAGATGCATGAACCAAGAATGAAAGTCACTAGAAAAAGATGCTGACGTCAACAACCAATAGCCAATTAGATGCAAAAGAAACCACTACCTGAGACCACCACGTGGACCAATCACAAAACCACTACAAAGTTTATAAGTTATATAGATATAGATAGATAGATAGTTCAGAAATTGGCTAATTATGGTTACGTGCTCCGCTCTTCTTTGAGATTCATTTAAAAAATTATTAAATTATAATTTCGATACATTTTCATGCTGAGACATGGTACAAAAAACACAAAACATGAGAATTAATACTCCCTCCCACTTCTCTTTCTTTTAATAATTTAATTGTTCTCTCTCATACTCTCTCTCCTTATTAATGGGGGCATTGTTGGAAAAAATATTATACTTTTTACACATTAATTGTCCTCAACTAATTTTAACTGTTTTTTTTATCAACGTAATTTGATTATTTGTCTCTTATAATAAGGAACGGAGGGAGTATTATTTAACATAAATATAATGGAAGAATATGAATGAAAACTTGTGTTAAGCTAATCTATATTTGATCTGTGCTCGTTGGGAGAACAAATCTAATCGGCACTCACCTTCAAGTTAGATAATAACAGTAGTGATTTTTTTTGGTTTCTTCCTTTATTAATGATATGAGGAGTCATTATTGATTGCTTTTGCATGGATCCATATATTTTTCTAGGAAACTATTCGTAATTTGTGCTTTGTCTGAAATTGAAATTAAATGCATACTGAAATATTATTAACACTAATACAAGAAAGTAAGAACTGATATTGGTGCTCTTATAATTCTAAATAATCCATATCTTTTCTTGGTTTAAATGAGGTGATTGAAAGTAGCTTAAAAGAGTATTTGAACCAATGAATATGGAGTGTCGACTCAGAAAACAAAAGAAAGATAAATAAGGACAGGTATATGTGATAGGAGTACTACAAATCCTTTATTGCTTTATATATTTAATATATAAATGACTAACTATTTTCAGGTTTATTTATAAAAACAATAAACTGAGAAAAGTTTTTACATCTTTCCAATTATATTCCACCACAGGAACATAAGAAAATGATGACTTTAAAATTAAAATATGTTATTCCACAAAGCAAATTCAAGGTCTCGTGGCTTCCGAAGGTGACTTTTAATTGCGACATTTCTGACTAATAAAGTTTATTAAAAACTGCAGATGTAACAAAATCCGTAAAAAAAAAAAAAAAAAACTGAATCTGTTTTAAAAGAATTGGAAGGATAAAATTTTTTTTACAAGAATGAGTACACATATATTTAAGTTAAAATAATCATTAAATTGTAATTTTACATTCTAACAATCTCTAGTAAATCTCAACGATCTCTTCATTTAAAATTATAAATTCAAATTAAGAAGGCTATTTAAAGTCTCTCTACATTGAAATCTCAACAATCTCTTTACTTTAATTTAAATGAAGAGGAAATTCAATGCAAATAATCTCAAGAATCTTAACCTTTTTTTATGTGCATTTATTTTATATTGAAAATCTATGAATATAAATTTACCCCCAAAGGTCTAATTAAATGCTAGCAACATTTTTTTTTTTTGCCAGAAAATGCTAACAACATTCTGACTAATAAAGTTTACTAAAAATTGCAGTTATAACAAAATGTGTAAAAAAAAAACTTAAATTAAAATAGTCATTAAATTGTGATATTTACATTTCAACAATATCCATGTAAATCTCAACCATCTCTTCACTTTATTCACAAAAACTAATTTATCATTTAACGTTCACATCTCCCAAAATGACACTTGAATACTCCGGGAATTTCAAGGGAAGAATATTATCTGCAGACTAAACTAAAAGGTTATTCGCACAAAATATATATTATATATATCTAGTTAGATTTAATCCCAACTCTTTGAAGTGGATATTTGATTATATGATTTTTGGCTTTACAAGCATCCAGTATTTTAATATATTTTACCTGGAATATGTTATTTAATATTTTATGTTATAAATTAGCATAGTGTAAAATCCCTAGCCAAAAAACAAAAAAACATAATGTGAAGTTGATAGATAGCTATTCGGATATATTTTTGCTGTGTATGGCTTGTTAAGAAGTATTTTATGGTTTTATTTATTTATTTTTCTCTTTGCTTGATTATTTCTTTCTGTTATGATTTTCTTTTGAAAATCATAAGGAAGTTAGGGAAAATTTGAAAAATGATTTCTGTCAACAAAATTTTTTCTGGAGAAACAAATTGTATTTAATATATTCTTGAATAGCTCTAGAAATCAAAGATTTTTTTTTTTGATGAAGGTCTAGAAATCAAAGAATGAACCTCTTCGAATTGTAGTAATTTTTAATTAAGCTAAAAACTAAATAAATAAATCAGTGACACTGGTGAGATCCACGAAAGTTTGGCCCTCTTTTCTGATAATCTCGACTTTAGATGGATTTGTAAGAGTAAGAATTTCTTACAAATTAGATTAAATGGATTTATGTACTTTAATCTTTATGGTAACAGAGCTAAAACAAAACAAAGCATTAAATGTTATGCCGCTTTTTTTATATATATAAAACTTCATAGAATGGAATGAATGACATTTTTTATATAAAACTTCATAGACTACAATGAACAGCTTTTTTTGATTAAAACTTCAAAAA
Organism: Neltuma alba; assembly: GCF_004799145.2. Taxonomy (NCBI): domain Eukaryota; kingdom Viridiplantae; phylum Streptophyta; class Magnoliopsida; order Fabales; family Fabaceae; genus Neltuma; species Neltuma alba. The sequence continues at coordinate 633,625 of NW_021635275.1, forward strand.
TGGAATGAAAAAAATGGAGAAAAACATTTGCCTCAAGCATCAATCCAATGGAAACATACATAAGTAATTATGTTCTTTAGAATTCTCCATATATAAGCTCGGGTGTTTGGCCCATTGGTCCAAGGATCATTCTTTGCATCTCCTTCCCTTGCGTACCTTCTTATCATTTTCCTCGCCCTCTGTCATCATTTTTTTAGTGGTTCATACTCTATTTCATGCACTGTCACTCGCCTTTCTTCCACCGAAATTTTTTTTGCACCCAGAGTCAGACTAAATGCCTCGGGATGTGCAAGTGAGAGCTTTGTCATGAAAGTGGCTTCGTTCTCCCGAAAAGCATGGCAATGGTCCAGTAATGTTCTTTGAAGGCACGATGATGTAGTGCTCTCAATACATGGCAAGAAGAAGAAAACACAAACATACACCTAAAACCAAAAGAGAAAATAAGAAACGGGGACAAAAGACGGCACCACAGCACAAAAGCACCCAACAACTCCATATTTATAGGATGACCAACTCAAAAAAGATCCCACTTTCCCAAAATATGGGGAAACAAAAGGACGGACAATAAATGAAGATAAAACTACCAATGCAAATACGGGCACCAAGACTGAAATGATATGGACAAAGCACTGAAAAAAAGATGCTGGCATCAACAACCAACAACCAATGAAATGCAAAAGAAACTGCCACATAAAACTGCCAGATGGACCAATCATGAAACCGCTACAAGGTTTATAGGTTATATAGATATAGATAGATAGATAGATAGATAGATAGATTTCTCATTAAATCTATATTTTATTTATGAACCTGTAGAAAGAACAGAGTTGTATTAGTAATAAAAAAAATTAAGATACTTGATTTTATTTTCAATAAATTTTACCCGGAAAATGCATATCTGAACTTAATTAATGCTTAAAAAACCAAAATGATCATAATTGTTATTTAACTTTTCTTACTTGAAAACCGTTTTGTGAATATGTTAAAATTAGATTTAGGTTAAATATAAGAAAATTAAAATAAAATTATAAATTTTTTATTTATAATATAGTAGCAGCGGAAAAAACATTTCTGACTGTTGTTCAGTAGTTAGTTGTGATTTGTTTTCTCCTTATTGGTTTGTCCAGTGGAGTCAGCTTCATTGTAATCTTGACGAGCACATATGTTTGCGGGATATTGGATTATATATTAAATCTCTCTTTGTGTGTTGCTGAAATCTGGAAGACTTTACACTAGTATCTAATTTACACTTCAATATTAATGAACACCATTAACAATGATGCTTTTCTTCTTTTTTGATTTTTCAAAATAATTAGGAAAAAAAAGTAAATTATTAATACTTGTAACACCTGTTTTCAAATTGCCTTTTGAATATTTGTAACACTTGACGTATATATAGCTTACTTTCTACGTCTGTTTTATCTACAACCTCCCCTTAACAGATAAAAAAAAGAAGTCTCCAAAATAGACATTAATAGTATATTTTGTAGTAGTGTTAAAGTTTTTAGGAAAAATGACAGAAAAATTATTCTTGAATTTGAAAATTCTCAAATGATCACTTAAATAATCAAAATTTCAGTTTAGTATAGTTAACCAAAATAGGATTTTCAAATTTATTAAAATGACCATATTGCCCTTAAAAGAAATTATCAAGCACTCTCACTGGTCACCGGAACTCCAGTGGCGATAGAGTTCACTAGAGTTCAAGTGGGTGGCCAATCACTGGAGCTTTGATGTTTGGTAGACGTCTGGTCATTAGAGCTCAAGCAGCCAATAATTATTTTTTTGGGTGATTTTTTTAAGTTTAGTAACATGATTAACAAATTTTTTAATGCTATTAACAAGTTCGTTATGGTAGGTAGCAACAAGTTTTTTTGAAAATTCAAAAAGTAATATTTTCATAACTCGAGTAACGCAATTAACAAGTTATATAACGATATTAAAAACTCTCATAATGCCATTAACCATGTGATCTAAGAGTTTTTTGTACTTTTAGAAATTAGCCATGGCATCATAAATAGGGAATTGCTCAAATCCTGTAGTACGATTAACAAGTTCTTTAATGTTATTAACAAGTTTGATATTGCCATTAACAACAAATTTTCTAGAAAATTCAAAAAGTAGTATTGTTACAGTAACGTCTTGAGTTTTATTTTGAGTTTTAATAGCCTCTTTTTGGTTGATTTTGAGGATAAATTAGTGATTTAACCTTGATCTTGATGTTTGGTTTGGGATTAAGGTATGTTGAAGGAATAGGTGAACAAATCCCTGGAAAGATTTGTTCACTTTGCCGTGGCGAACCGGGGAGTTCAAGGGAGGATGTCTTTCGGGAAGGTTTCGCCTCAGTGAAAGTGGGAGTTCGCCGCAGCGAAGTTGGTCAGGTGAGCGAGAGTTTCCTCTAGGAAGCTTTTGCTGCAGCGAAGTCTAGTTTTTAGACGAGTAATCCCTCTCAGGATTAGTTCGTCGTGACGAAGGGGGTCGAATCTATATAGTCGCGGGAGGGGTCTGTTTGTGCAAAAAATAGAAAATCTAAAGGAAGAGAGAGAGGCTCTGCTAGGGTTTCGGTGTTTTGGTTTGGAGAAGGTGTTTTTAAGGGTCCAATACCTCAAGTAAGTGAATCTAACCTCTAATCTACTTTCTTTCTTGGAATTTTTGAGGATTTATGGTGAAACCCTAGAGTTTTCTAGGTTGTGATGGAATTGAGGTTTTTGACTGATTGTTTTGAGTTTAGATGATTGCTTTGGGTTAGTTTAAGTGTTTAATCGGTGTAGTTTTCTTAGATTTGAAGAACTTTGAGTTTTTGAAGTTAGGGTTTATGGAAATGGGAGGTTTGTGATTGAGGATGATAATGTGGAGGTTGAATTTGAGTTTTATGAATTGGGTTATGATAAGGAGGGTTAAATTGGATGTTTAATCGGTTTAGAATATTGCTAAGACTTCAATTGTTCTAATTGGATGTTTGGATGTTGAATTCCTAGATTGGGTCCTTGAGGTTCGAATCCTAAATTGATGTTTGGAAAGGAATTTAATGTTTTAATAGATTTTCATGACCTTGGAGTGTTGCCTTGATAGTTATGCCCTTTGGAGTTGGGTAGAGTTTTGGTTGGGTTAGGAATTTTGTATCCCCAAGTGTTGTGTTGACCATTTTATGAGTTTGTTAACTGATATATGGTGGTTGTGTATTTTGTGCTTGTGTAGACCGGTTGTGAGTCTTGTTGGTGCACGGGGCTTTATTGTTGGTTTATTATTCCTTGCTTAGGTGAGAGGTAACTACTTTCCAATCCTGTGTACATGCTGTTACGGTACTGTGAGTGGATTTATGTTTTGTGCTTCGAGTAATAAATGGTGTTCTAAATGTACTTTGTATATGAAAAGAGAAATTGTCTTGTGGGGTATTACATGACATTAATGTATTGAGAGTATTAGAAAGATATGCTACCTGTTGAAGTTACTTATGAAATGTGAACTTATTTATTGGTAATGCTTGAGCATGACTCATGATTTGGGAAATGGTGAGAGATTTGGTTGATACTACCACATGGTAAGGCCTCCATTAATGCATGATGGTTGGCTCTTTACATCCCCTAGAGTGAGGGATAGGCCTTTTATGGCTCCTTACGTCCCCCATAGTAAGGGATAGGTCGTGTTCAGCTCTTTAGAATCCCCCAAAGTGAGGGATATGGTTGGTGGGTTGCATTATTGCATGTGCATATTATGTTGTGGCTATCGCCTATAGTTTTATATGTAACCGCCCCCACTTGACACCTCATGAGCACCTATTAGTTTGTACCCTGAATTGGAATCGTTGGTTACTGGGACCTTTGTCTCATCCCGTGGTTTACAATGTTTTTAGGTGAAGGTTCTAGGAGTGCGCCTTCAGGAAGAGACGCAGAGGCTTGAGCTTAGTTAGCTGTAATGCCTCTAGCTTTTGTATATGTATGGCTAGTTGTATATTGCCACATATAGGGTCTTCTGGATATATTTTGATTACATGGCCTTATTGTAAACTGGAGAAAGAGTCATCTCCTTATTTTGCTGGCTAAAGGCCGTTCTTGTTATTGTACAAATTCTGAATTTATGTTCATGCGGATAGTTGAATGGGCTTTTATGCGATTCTCTGTTTACTCGAGCATGAGGCCCGGAGGCCCAATTGAATGAATTGGGTGATTGATTGTAGGAAAGATCTTTGGTTGTATGCAACTTGTTTGGGTTTCTACCCACAGTTTAATTGTTAGCTTTAAAAATGGTTACATGTTTTCTTTTCTACTATGGTAGCTTGCATAACAGTTTTCCTTTTCTACCATAGTAGTAGTTTTATATCGAGACTTATAATGTATTAGAGAAGGAGTTTTACAGTTACGACTTCAATAACATAATTAACAAGTCATGTAACGATATTAACAACTCTCATAACAAGTCATGTAATGATATTAATAACTCTCATAGCCACAATGACTGAATAATAAATGAGAAAATTTTATTGCACAACTTTCACAAGGAGCTGATATTAAAAACACCAACTATAATAAGAAAATTCTGTTAATGGCATTATGAGAGTTGTTAATATTGTTACACGACTTGTTAACTGTATTATTGAAGTTATAAAAATGTTACTTTTGGATTTCATGAAAATTTGTAGTTAACGGCCATATCAAACTTGTCAATAGCATTAAAGAACTTATTAATCACTTTACAGGACTTGAAAAATTTCCTAAAAAATAGTTGCCAGCCATCAGAGATTTGGCTACTAGTCGTCGGCTAGCCTTTAGAGCTCTAGTGACTGGCAGCCCAACTGAACTCTAGTGGCCACTACCAACACTGAAGTTCTAGCAATTGACCAGCATTTGATGGTTTTTTTTAAAAAAATAATTTTAAAGGGAAATATGGTTATTTTAGCAAATTTAAAAATCCCAATTTGGTCAGCTATACCTAAACTAAAATTTTGCTGACTTGGATAACCATTTGGGAATTTTCAAATTAAAAATACTTTTTTTGTCATTTTCAAGTTTTTAAGTAAGTAAGAAAAGACCATAATAGTGGTAGTTGTAGAATTTTGAATGTTTGCTTGAATTGTAAGAAGCAAATAACTTCATGACCCTGACATAGAGATTGCAGAATTGCAACACATTTGACACTTTTAAGGTGCATGTATACATACTATTTTTATCCTAAATGTAAGACTCATTTTATAATTAAATATTTATATTATAAAATATGTCTTAATTTAGGACCAGAAGAGTATTTAATTTCATTCATAATTAACTTAATATATAAAGGATGCTTAGGCAAACAATCTTGATAATGATGGGAAAGGAGTCTCTCTACCTCCATTTTTCATCCACTCCTCATCTCAACTATAGAATTGAGATTATGGGTAAGAATGTTTATAAGCAATTCATCAAATTGTTTTCATCCTATATTAATAAGGGAAAATGGCCAAAAAAAAGTTAATAATTACTAAATGCCAAATAAGGAATGTTAACAAAAATTTGTTGTCATTTTCAAATTCAGTATTATCAATACCCAATAAAGTGTTATTACTAAACCTAATTTGAGATTTAACAATTTTCAGCTTCCTTTTTTATCATTTTTCTTATTAATAATCTTGTCCTTCAGTGGATTTCTCCCTGGTGACTTTTTGTGTGCATCTTTATTCTGTCACGCCTTTTTTTCTTTTGGAATTTCAGAATGGATTTATGTCATTCTAATTCACTATTTTACTGATCAAAGCCTAGATGCAAAATAGTATCAATGGAGGTTTTAAGTGAAAACCAAAATCCCGATTAAAGAATACAAAGATACAGGAAATCAGAAAAATACAAAATAGGAGGACGCAAAATTAATAAAGAAAGAAAAAAATAATTATCCAAAAGTTTCAATGACAAGTAAACACTTATCATTTCCTACCCAAAAATTTGTCATTATACTCTGTTCTATTGTTATTGAGATTTTTTAACAATTATATATTTTTTTCCTATTATATGTTGGGTCTTTTAATTTTATATAAAGTTTCAATTAATCTCTTAATTTTAATTAGGGAGAATCCCATAAAAAAATTTTGAAATTACCAATCCCAAATGAGAAATTCTTACAAAATTAGTGTTGTTAAAACCTACTAAATGTTATTATTAAACTTAATTTAAGATTTATTAATTTCACGTTTTTAATTTGTGAGATTATTCTTTTTACCTCAAAGTATACTTTTTTATTTTTCTTTGGGTCAATTTACCTAAAAGTATACTTAGTTGGCCCCAAAAAAAAGATATATATATATATATATATATATATATACATCTTTTTTTTAAAGACTTTTATAGCAATTTTCTAAAAGAAGTTAGGCTAACCTCATGACGAAGGTATCGGGCTTTTTATGGCCTGAATAACTTTCCACTTTGTAATGTGGGTCAGTTTGCATTTGCCTATTAATTCTCTCGCAAGTATTACTCCCTTTATTATTTTTATGAAAAATTTTAAAAAAAGTCTCTAATTAAAATTTGTATTGATGAGAAGAACTAAATCAATATCTGTGTGTATAAATTTGCACAGTACCAATACTTTCTATATATAAAATTTATCAGTCCTTCACATTCACAAAATTTTTAATAGGAAATTTTTTTTTTCGAAATTTCCCTTATTTTTATAAGTTTTAAAATTTCAAAATTACCTTAATGATTTAGTCAACCATATAAAAACATCAATGAAGTCAATTCTTCCCATCAAACACGTTAGATGACCTTAATCTCTCGTCGTGAGGCATACTCCAACTTTTAGACTGTGGGGGGGGGGGGGGAACAGGTTGTAAGAAAAAGATGTAAAGTTGTGCGACTTTTTCTATTAAATTAAAATCATCAATTTATAATTATTGAAATGCAGCGTCAATGAGGCACCACACTACTAGGGAATGATAATACGGGTCAATCATGAAGTTATAAGTTAGTCCATGGTTGGTTGAACCCATGTGATGCGGGTCGAGAAAGCCTGTTTGCAAGTAGATTGGCTTTTAAGGGGTGTTTGGATGAAACCAAACCATGGTTTGGAGAATAGCTTCTGAAAATAATTCTGAAGAGAATAGATTTTTGAAAAATAGATTTTATGAAAAGTAATATTGATAAAGTAAGAGTGTTTGGATAGTTGTTATCAGAAGTACTTTTCATATGTGCAAATTACTAAAAAAAAAAACATATGTTAATATGATATTACATAAAAGATAAATTTTATAATATATTTTTATTTGAAGTAATAAATTGGTTAATAATATTTTTTTTGCCAACATAATAAATAACATATAAATAATACAATTAATAAATAATTAATGTGTATATGTATTTATAAAATATAAGATTAAATATGTTTTCAGAAAAATGATTATTTTTTGGCCAATTGAAAAATATTATTTTTTCTTAAAGATTTTAAACATGAAATCCCATACCATTTTTTTACAGCTAGTTTTTTTAACAACATACTACTTTTGATTTTTAATATAAGAGCTATTTTGATATTCAATTTAGTTCTAAATATAAAACCCCAATCTATTTGTTTATCTTATTTATCCATTTTTTTCTAAAATAGTCATTGTAGTAGTTACACATGTTAAATATTTCATCAAATGGTACTTCTAGTTACTACATATAATTAGAAAGGGTATTTTAGAAAAAAAATAATACCTATTTATACAAATAACTAACTTAACTAATTTTCTTAATCTACTCAAATTAGTTAACTAGCTCTTATATTAAGGACTAGTATGGTATTACAATGTAAAAAAAAAAAAAACCACATTTTCCAAAAGCAATTTTTTTTTTTTGCTTTTCATGAAACCATGGTTTGGGAGGGTCAAACCATGGTTTTGGAGCCAAACCATGGTTTCATAAAAATGTGGGGTGTTTGGCAACCTAAATTCTAAAACCATGGTTTGAGCTCCAAAGTGATTTTGGCAAGGTTGCCAAACACCCTCTTAGTCAATCTTAATCCATCTTTAAAACTATAAACCTCTAAAATTTAAAAATAATGAGTTCCTTTTTGGGAGTTATATGTGGTGTTCATCACGTGTTTGGCAATTTCATGTCCATTATTTTCACTATAAAACCTCGAAAGAGCGAAAACTTTAATATTGATGAAGACCATTAGCAACTCTGCCCATATCACACGATAAGATCATTATGTCCATTTGCCATTGGACAGGCATACTCCAATGACTTTGACGCGTAAACAATACTTCCAAGGCCATGGTAGTTAAGCTTTTTGTCATTTGGATATTTCTCTATATAAAGACTCTATGATGGGTGCATGATCACTTTGTGTAAGCAAATTAATTAAAGATGGGTGTGATAGTTCTATTTTTATTATGCTTTGCTGCTACAACCTGCTTCGAGATTAATGGTGCTGCTGCCACCATGAGAGCAGAGGAGAAACATGCTCTGCTTTAGAGCAATTGGTGGGATTTTAGAAATAGCGCGGACAACTTCTTGGATCCTTGTAACTGGAAAGGCATACGTTGCAATGACTTTGGAAGCGCTTTTCAAATGAATCAACCAAGGATTATTGCACAGAAACCTCAGTTAGCAGACCTCAATCTCACTGCATTTCCCAACCTACAATATTTTACACTTTCTGGAATGGGTTTGGTAGGCACCATTCCAACTCAGATAGGAGTTCTTCATAACCTCGTGTATTTGGACTTGTTTCATAACAATCTTACTGGTACGTTGTGTGCCTTTCAATATTATCTTGCAATTTCACTCAATTTAGAAGTATTGTATTTACTTCCACACAACCTATTGCATCTATTGACAGGTATTATTCCAGTGCAAATAGGAGCTCTTCAAAATCTCTTCCATTTGGACTTATAACAACCTTGCAGGTGTGTCAGCTTCCACCCTTGCTATACCTTGACCTTTTATTTCAAAAGAAATACTACTTCTAGTCTTTAATATAATAGCTCATTTGATTTTTATTTTGATTATAAATATAAGATCCCAATCCATCTTGTTTCTCATATTTATTCTCTTTTTTTTTTCAAGGTAATTCTTATAAGAATGGTAGTTCTAGCCTATACATTTGATTTGAAATATATTTTAGAAAATACAATATCTATTTATTACAAATAACTAACTTAACTAGCTTTTTTAATCTACTCAAATTAGTCAATAAACTCTTTTATTAAAAACTAGAGGTAGTAACATATAACATATTTGCAACTCAAATGATTATTGGTTTTGATAGGTTTCATTCCAGCAGAAATAGGAGCTCTTCAAAATCTCATTCATTTGGACTTGTATTACAATAATCTTGCGCGTGTTACCTCCAACTCTTATTGCATTGAATTTTTATTTGATCAAAAATAACATAGCACATGTTTGCAACTCAAAGAAATGTGTTTTGATAGGTACCATTCCGGCACTGATAAAAAGTCTTCAAAATCTCACATATGTAAAGTTGTCTCTAGACAAAATGATTTCGAGTGATTTACTTCTCATCTTTATTCAAACGCAAAAAAAAAAAAAAAATCAAAAAATCAGACATTGACACTAGCAAAAAATAACACTTCTTAAACCATCATACCGAAATCGTTCATTGCAGGGAGCCTAAAAAATATGACTGGTAGCATTTTTGTAGATATTGATATACATTTTAGATCAGTTCCTTAAAATTGTGATCTAAATAATACTTTTTGGACTGAACGTTAAAGCAACTGATCTAGAAACCTTCCTTAGTTTCATGGGCTATAGAGGTGACTCCTGAGTTCTGAGATAGTTTCAGCTTCCAATGTGTGGTTGTGATGCCAATAGGCATTTTGTATACCGTTCGGTAGGCCCACAAAGCATCATCCAGTTTAGAAGACCAATCCTTTCTTGTGTGTCCCACTGTCTTCTCTAATATCTTTTTGATTTCTCGGTTGGAGATCTCTGCTTGGCCATTGGTTTACGGGTGATAAGCCAAAGCAACCTTGTGCTTGACAACATACTTTTTCAATAGAGCCCTAAATTGATTGTTGCAGAAATGGCTTCCCCCATCACTAATTATTGCCCTTTGGGTTCCAAACCAGGTGAAAATGTTCTTCAGGAATTTGATAATCACCTTAGCATCATTTGTTGGGGAGGCAATGGCTTTAACCCATTTTGATACATAATCCACCGCTACCAAGATGTATTGATTGTTAAAGGACTTCGGGAATGGTCCCATGAAGTCAATTCCCCACACATCAAATAATTCCACCTCAAGCATGTTATTTAGAGGCATTTCATTTCTTTTGGATATATTGCCCATCTGTTGATAACAACCACAATTCAACACAAATTCGTAGGCGTCTTTGAACAAGGTAGGCCAGAAAAATCCAGATTGCAAGACCTTTGCAGCAGTCTTGTTACCCCCAAAGTGACCTCCATATTCAAATGAATGATAGAATCTCAGAATTTCTTCTTGTTCACATTCTGGTACACACCTTCTTAGCAATTGGTCAGCACAATGATGAAACAAGAATGGTTCCTCCCAATGGTAGAGTTTGATGTCATGTAGGAATTTTCTCCTCATGTAGGAATTTTCTCCTCTGATGATGGTTCAAATCCTAGGGAATAATGTCATACACAATGAAATTAACAATATCAGCATACCATGGCTCCTCGATGTGAGCTATAGTAAAGAGCTGTTCATTAGGGAATGTTTCATTAATGGTCTTGTCCACTTCGAGTTGAGCATCAGTACTCAATCTGGATAAATGATCAGCAACTTGATTTTCTGTGTTCTTTCTATCAACAATCTCTAAGTCAAACTCTTGCAGTAGAAGCACCCATCTAATCAGTCTCGCTTTTGACTCTTTCTTGCCAAAGAGGTATTTGAGAGTTGAATGGTATGTATACACCGTGACTTTGGCTCCTACAAGGTATGATCAAAACTTCCCAAATGCAAACACCACAGCAAGCAACTCTTTCTCTGTGGTGGTATAGTTTTCTTGAGCATCAACGAGTGTATGGCTCACATAGTAAATTGGGTGAAAAGTCTTATCCTTCTTCTACCCAAGTACTGCTCCCACAACATAATCACTGGCATCACACATAACAATGAAGGGCAAACTCCAATCTGGGGCCATCATTATTGGAGCAGAAACAAGTCTCTTCTTCAATTCTTCAAATGCTCTATAGCATACATCATCAAAATTGAACTCTATATCCTTTTCAAGTAAAGCACATAGTGGATTGATGATCCTAGAAAAGTCCTTGATGAAACGACAATAAAAGCCGGCATGTCCTAGGAAACTCCTCACACCCTTTACATTTGTTGGTGGAGGAAGTTGTTCAATCATAGAGATTTTTGCCTTGTCAACCTCTAGTCCATCCTTGGATACCCGATGACCTAACACGATGCCCTCTTTCACCATGAAGTGACATTTCTCCTAGTTGAGAACAAGGTTGGTTTCTTCACAACGTCATAAAACACTTGCTAGATTGATTAAACACTCGTCAAATGAATCACCAAAAACTGTAAAGTCATCCATGAATACGTCCAATCGAAAACTAGATGATAGGTTACGAAGATATACAAGGAAAGAGACGCTTTGGAATACCTTTCAGTTAATCATGGGTTACACCCAGAAAAGGCGGCCCTTTAATTTCTGAATGAAGCCTTACAGTAGTGTGCTCAATCATATCTGCAAAAATGGCCATCATACAACATTGAAAAGTGGCCGGTGCATTGCACAATCTGAAAGGCATACGTTTGAAAGCAAAGGTCCTATAGGGACAGGTGAGAGTTGTTTTCTCTTGGTCTTCCGGAGCAATAGCAATCTAATTGTAGCTAGAATACCCATAAAAAAAAACAAAAGAATTCCCTTCCGGCAAGCTTATCTAACATTTGATCCATAAACGGGAGAGGAAAGTGATCTTTCTTAGTTGCAGCATTTAAATTCCGATAATCCATACATACTCTCCACCCCTTAATAGTCCGAGTAGGAATCAACTCATTGTGAGTGTTAGCCACTACAGTCATACCCGATCTGATTTTTTGTTTCTTACTTAATAGAGTATATTAACCTTGATTAGAAATAACCTATAATGCATTTGCAACTCAAAATGATTAGCTTCAATAGGTACTATTCCAACTCAAATTGGAATCCTTCCAACTCTCACTTATCTAGACTTGTCTTATAATAATTTTATTGGCGAGTTATGTACCTTCTACTCTCATATTTCATATTTACTCAATTTAGATTTGTATTTACATCTATAACTTAATAGAGTAGATTAACACTTAATTTTTTATTTGGTAAGAAACAACGTACAACACATTTGTAACTCAAATGACTGGCTCTCTAACCAGTACTTTTCCAACTCAAATTCGAGCACCTTGGTGGGTTCACAAAATGCTAGCCCGCCTAAATTATTTTTTTTAAAGAAAATTTTGTTGTTACATAATTGAAGCAAGGACCAAGGAGCTAAGAGGATCAAACTTGATTTTTAAGCATAAGTTAATAATTGTGCAACAATAACTAAATTTATTATTGAATATAAGTTTGTCATTTGAATAGAAAATTTTTTAAATATTTCTTTAGTTCATGTAAATTACTAATAAATGTTATAAATAGTACTGGCCGTAGTATTGATTTTTTTTTTTTTGATGTAGTATTGAGTTTTTTATGTCAATGCTAATTGTACATATTAGTGCACTAATATAGGTGTGACATGCAAGGTACAAGATTAAACCATGTTACTGGGAGAAAAAAATCTTACACACATATACATTATCATAATGCTTTGAGGATAAAGTCATAGTGTAAACTAAAACTATGGCATTAAATAAAAATAACATGTTGACAAGAAGATGTGCATTAATTCTCTCTCTTATTATTAAAATTTTAGTTTCATTTTTTCAAATTTTATGATTACAATTTTATTATTTGATATTATTGTTGGTGGGGGAATGAGAGTTGGGCTTTAAAATCTGAAATGTTAAAGTTGGACTTGAACTAGATACTAGATAGTATATATTTAGGTGAGACATGTATAAAGATTGATTTAAAAAAAAAGGGGGGGGGATACCTGCCAACCCACAAGCTAGCCCACGGTGGAGCGAGCTCAAAGCACTGCGGGTTGAAATAGCCCACACCTTGGTGGGTTGGCATTTTGCCAATCCAAACCCGTCATTTTTTACAAACTCATCCCATATTACCAGCTCTTTAGAAGCACTTTAGAATTAATGGGATAATCTTATAACTGTTGGGTATTGAGAATGACTTCTTATGATCGTTAGATATTAGCTCATTAGAGAAAGAATCATAATACGTTTCAATCGGTGCTTAATTGAAATAACACGTAATAGACAGCTAAGAATCAGGATATGTTTAGGTCAGTGCTTAATTAAAATGACAAATAGACAAATGTCATCAACTCAAAATTTGTTGCAACAGCTATCATTAGAGGTTTTTTTTTTTGGTGAAACAGGTTTAAAACTCAAGCTTTTTATTTTTAATTTTATTGAATTTTTATGCTATAAAAACTAAAGTGTTTTACTATTTTAACTTTAATTTAATGCTTTTTTTTTGTTATAAAAGAACTCAAATTTATTTTCAACTCAGTTCTCAATCAAAATCAAATTAGGCCAAAACACAGGAACTCTTAATTTATCGGTAAAGGTTCTTTTTTTAAAAAATTAATAATTGACTAATATTATTTTTAGAAATTAAAAAATTTACAAATCATACGATGAATTCGACACTATTTGGCTTCAAAAAGAAATTTTTTTTTTAAAAAAAAACAATCTGGCTTGGCTTTTCTCATTCATTGATCCAAAATTAGAATATTGGAATGACAGACTCAGATTTTTCCCAAAAAAAACACGAAACAATAAAAGTTTACTGACATTCATTAATGCATACTATGAGATAAGCGAGAGGCACGAGAGGTTTTGTGTCCCTAAAGATTAATCTCTAGAAGGTCTGTGACAGAATCAAATGGAGTTTCTTACTGAAGGTGCTCTTGGAGGCAAGAATGGAGAGTACTTTCATAAATCTCATCATGCAATGTGTTTCCACCCCCTCTTATAATGTTCTCTGGAATGGGCATCTTACTAATTATTTTGTTTCAAAGAGGGGACTCTGCCAATGAATCACCCTACTTGTTTGTCTTGTATTGTTTGAATAGGTTATCACAGTTTCTTCTCTCCTAAAGTTCCCGAGGCTCTAAGGAGGAAAATTAGCTTGATGACAGGCATGAAGATTACAGAGGAGATTGGTAGATATACTTGGGCTTCCCTCTCTAGAAATAGAAGACCTACAGAGACCTTTCGATATATAGTGGACCGACTCAGATCTAAAGTTGATGCTTGGAAGGTGAATTGCCTCTTAAACTGTTAGTGGCAGTCTCATCCAAGAGGGGGAATTAGGTGAGTTATAAAAATTTGCGGAATTAAAATAAATACTATCGGAAACAGAGTGTAAGTTTAGGAAGATTTCACCGTAGAGAGAAAGACACAGAATTTATACTGGTTCGGTCTTAACCACTTGACCTACATCCAGTCCTCAGAACACCTCTGAGTATTTCACTATCTTCCAAGATTGATCGGGCTCTTGGCACCTCAGTATAGTAATTGAGTCACTCAATCACTCCCCCTTACTTCCCGTAAGGTTACAGACCCACTCAAGAGTCCACACTCTTATGTATCTCACAAATGTAATTAATGATGAGTGAGTAATCTCTCTTACAGAGTGAATAGATGATAATCACTGACGCTCAGTATAGTGAAGGAACAAAGTATTGAATGCAACAGTAAATGATCACAGATGGTAGCTCGGGTATTCTATATTTTCATTAATGCTTCTTCACGCCTTTTATAGTTGAGGTCATTAAGTAACCATCAGACGGAAGAGCTTCTAGCCGTTGTGACTCCGTTTGTGTGTTTTCCCAGTTGCAATGGTTCCGCCATTAATGCTTCTAAGCTTCTGACAAAGTAGGTTACAGGCTACGTAATCAACCGTTGAAGAGCCATTGGGATTTTCCTTCGTAATCGGCAACAAAACTTTTACTCAATAAGTTGATCTTTGCAGTGTAAGCCTTAAAGCAAAACTGAATAGGTGATAATATGATTATTCATTGTTTTCAGGTGGAATCAAATGTTTGTTGAATATGCAGAATAATAATCTGAACATATTTGATCGAAGTGCTGATCGATCATTGGTTGATCGATCAGGTTATCGATAATCAGAGTGAAAGCTTTTGAATCAGTATGAGGATTATCGATCAAGTGATGGATCATTGCTTTATCGATCAAGTGATCGATAAAATGCAGCAGAGACACTTATGCTGATATGTAAACTAGATAAAGATCATAGTTACTTTTGATCATAAATCACTTAGCAAAATAATGAAGATGATCATGCATACTAAAAACAGTTTGAAAGAAAATAGATAATTGAATATGAGAAACATCATAGCTAACTGAAATTGAACTGAAGGAGTTCTATGATCGATCAGTTAATCGAATGCTTGTTAATCGATCAGATTATCGATAATCCAAATGTTACAGAAATGAAACTTCAGTCAATGTTGATCGAACACATTATCGATAAACTCATGATCAATAATGTTATCGATAAACACCATGTGAAAAATATTCAATGAAGAGCAAAGACTAAGTGAATTGATCGAATAGGTGATCGATAAGTGAATGTTTGATCATGTTATCGATAAAATGTGAGACAGAGACTTTATCCTGAAGCTTGTTTATCGATCACGTTATGTGAAAAAGAACTATACAGAATGGTTCAATTATCGATAATGTTATCGATAATTTGACTATAGAAGAACCAAGTAAGAGCAGATGAAACACTGATTCTCGATCATGTGATCGATAATTTGGTGATCGATCAGGTTATCGATCAGCAGCTTTGATAAGTATCTGCATTAAGACAGTTAACGAATAATATTCGATCATATTATCGATAAATGGTTGATCGATAATGTGATCAATAAATGATGATAGAATCAAAGTGCAGAACAAGTAAAGTGTATTACCATTTATCGGAGTCTTTATCGATAACTGATTTATCGATCATGTGATCGATAAATACACCTCAGATTTGGTTGTCTTATCTATTTTATATTCGATTAATCTACATTATTGATCAAGTGATCGATACTTCACAGTAAACTTCTATAACCTCTATGTTAACAATGATCGATCATTTTATCAATCAGTGGATTATCGAACAGCTTATCGATCAAAATATCAGTTATGTTATTTGTTTACACTGCAATTTATCTGACAGTTTATCGATAAACACTTGATCGATCAGATGATCGATCAACACACTGAACCACTTTTATCTTACTTTGTTATCATCAAAACCATAATCCTAACATTAACTACAGGAAGAATTACTCTTGCCAAGTTGGTTTTAAGTACAGTTCCAATATATTCTATGCAAGTTGCTAAGCTACCGATGAGTATTTGCAATGAAATAGAAAGAATTCAGTGAAAATTTCATTTGCATAATCAAATGCATGACCTGCATATAGATATAATAGCGGAAACCTATTGGTCTTTGCATCCTCTCCTCCAGTCTTCAGCATAATCTTTAATTCCATTCTTTTTGGTTTAATCAATTTTTGTAGATGCTTTTCTGATTTTAATGCAAGCTTTTCTAATTTCAGGCCATGTTAAGGTGCAGTCAACCTATTCCTTGCAGTACCTTCAACAATAATGGTTCAATCTTCGCATACTCGGTACATACTGTTTCCGCACACATTTGCAGCTCTATGAAATAAATTTTGGCATCCTCTTTCGTGTCACACGAAGTACCGTTGAGAATCTTTGATTTATATACCAGCTCACCCTAAAACAAAAAAAAAAGGTTTTAAATTAGTAATGAGAGTGCCTTGAAAATCTCCTCTGCAGAGTATGCTTGAGGGGATGCTAAAATGCTGGAGAATCGTCTGGAATATTGGAATTAAGATAGAAAAAGAAGTAGAAACATGTAGGTATTTTGTAACTCATGTTCAACCAATTTAGAGCATAATCGCTGGAATATTTATGTTTCCATTTGAAACATGTCCTTAGACCATCCTTCATGCCCGTGCAAAAGTTTGTGTACCCATAAATAACCTGTTTGTTTACTAGTTACGTTCTAGATGGTTGTTTGCATACAAAGGGTGTCACATACTGACCTATTAATACGTTTAGCTCTGATAATTGTGTTGTGTGTTCATATAAAGTGAGAAGTAATTGAGATCATTTATCTTCATATTATTTTAGTATGTGAGCTAACATATTTGGCTTAATATTTTGATTTTAAAATAAAATATAAAAAATAATTGGATTTTAATTTAACTTTAGTTTTTAGATGCCGTTAATTTTTTATTTGAATCGATTTTTCATAACGTTACTTGAAAAGTGGTTTAAAAATTAAATAAGGGTATTATTGTCTTGGTAAATGTCGTGCATTTTCTCTTATTTTTCCAAACATAAGGGGGAATAATTTGATCACTCCACTTTTATAGCCCACCGATTTTCTTCCTCCCTAACTTTCTTTCCATCCAAACAAAGAGTAAATGCATTTGCTTGATTCATATCATGCTTTTTTTATTCATAACTACTTGTATTATGCAGATGGTTTTTGTAACATCTCATTTCTTTCCTCTTCCCTTTCTTTGTTTTTTGTTGTTCGTTGCCGCAAAGGAAGAAAAAAGCATTGTTTCACTTGCTCATTCGCCAAGGCGAGTGACCAAAAACTTATAGAATGACAAGAGGAGGCGACATCATTTTTTTATAGGTTAAAATATTGAGGGTTTTGAGTTTTTCTTTACTAGGGTAAAACAAGAGTAGCCTTTTGGGAATTCTAGGAACTCTAAAGGCGACAGTAAGTGATTTGGGTTTCTCTGTTTGGTTCCCATCTCTATGCTCCATCAATCTCTCCTCTCTTAGCTAGGTTGGGTATCTCATTAGAGATCTCCTTTCAGTTGGAATTCTTTGTGAGGTGTTCAAGAAATGTTTATGGGATCTCTACAACAGTTACTAGAGAATCAGATAACTTGAATTCTTACTTATTTCTTCTCCTAGTCCACCATAAGGAGGTTTAGTTAAGTTTCGACCTTATAGGAATAGTTTTGGATAGTATAGAGTAGTAGAAATTGATTAGGGAATTTGGTAAAGATACTTTGGAATGTTAAAACTACCTTGGTGGGATTGTTTGCATGGAAAGAAATAATGTTTGGAACCCAAAGACTGGATAGAGATAAGAAACCATAAATTCGTATTTTGAATTTTTGGATTTCAAACATACTAGTTGGTTTACCATAGCTAAAAGTACATTCACCTTGACAAACAATCCAGAATGACATGATTTTTTATTATGTTTTACGTCATAACCTGAACTGTATGCATAACATGAATATCTATTAATGATGAGAATAAATTAAGGTATGGCATATGAATTGATATCTGATGTGATGACATGTATTAATTTCCATATATGATTGTGTGCTTGTAATATGGATTGAGAATAGTGGATTGATATCTGATGTGATGAGATGTACTAGTGATGAGAATAAATTAAAGTATGGCATATGAATTAATATTTGATGTGTGGTATGCCTCCATAGTGTGCACTATGGTTAGCCCCTTGAGAGGGTAGTACACCTTCATTTGTGACACTCCATAAGTATCTTGGGGAAGTATGCATCAAGGGTAGTATACCTAAGATGATACTGGGTAGTGAACCCACTTGGACAACATACCTTTTTTCTGGAGGAACTCATGGCCCTCATGTGCTCTACTGATTTTTGCCGTTATGTATCACACATGTGAAAAGGTCATAAGAGTCACTAGTCACATGCTTAAGGACGGAGCCTATAGGTTCGAGTTGGCAACTATAAGGAGGATGTGAGGTGAGAATTGATTAGTTAATGATCAATGATGATTTATGGATATTGAATGCATAACTGTGTTGTTTTATACATAGTTATGATATCTATTATGCAATTGTGATTTAACAAATGCTTGTTTGTTAGCTAACCCTGCCTAGTATCTCATAGGAGTGCTAGTATGTGAAATGAGTAGGAGTTTACATTACTAAGATTATAGTCTCACCCAATTACTCATCTACAGGTGAGAGCAGCATAGAAGGGGTGATAGGGAAGGAACCAAAAGTGTGAGACCACCCGCTAAGTGACCGAACTTCATATTTTCTTTTGTGTATGTTTAGTTTCATTATTTACTTGCCACTAGAGTCGGCTATTCATTCATTATTGGACTGTTAGTATTTGACTCATGCAGACTGTTAATTTATGGACTATGTTGATTTCCTTTAAACTTTGAGTTTCCCTCTAACAGCCTAAGGGCTGTGGGATAACATTCTAAACATTGTTGTTATCTTGGAAAAATAAGTGGACCCAACAGTTATGCTACTACCATCATTATTTACTATCATGAATTGTGCAAATTAGGTACAAGGGAGGCTTTTCATAATCATGTTAGGGGTTTAATTGATTTCTAATATGGTTATGTGGGCAAGTAAGTCAGTTCTTTTATATCCGTGATATGTTTTGGAAGACATTGTTTCCTTTTATATCATGGTTATTTCTAAATAAAGAAAATTCTTAGGTTGTTTCTTTTATTTGTCCTGGTAATTAAACGTGATCTTTATAATTATGATAATTAAGTATAGTGAAAGTTGAATTAGGGTGTTACATTTTGGTATTAAAGTCAAGTTCAGCTCTGTGACCCATGCTACTTGTTGATTGTGCATAGCATTCATTTAGGGTAGTAGCCAATAAACATGAACAAACGTAACTTCCCCGTTGACTCCTATTATTTTCTTAACTGTTCAATGTTTTCTTCCTAAACATTTTCTTTTTTGTTGGAGTTTCCTCCTTAGGTGGAGAGGATGGCTAGACCTTAAAAGATCAGCATAGCTAGGAGCCACCCAATAGCCTAGTAGGCCAAGTCTAGTCCAACCTCATCTCTGATTGGTACTAAACTGGACCAGACCTCAAGCTTCCTTCCTTTGCCTGAGGTCCTAACTAGACCAGACCTCGAGTTGATATCTAACCTAGTCCAGTTTGATCCTTGCACAAGCCTAGCATAAGAATATTTGCACTCAATGAAAGTATATGATGTTTAATGAAGTTTTGGTATAAGCTCATGGGTGTTTTTGACCTTAATGCAGAAATGAATAACAATATGAAAAAATTCAAATAGGCTATTAATATCCCTTATAAATAAAAATTAATCTTTAAAAGAAATCTTATACGCAAAATTGGAGGGAGTATAATAGGAAAGGGACGGAGGATTATATGGTAATAGTCAAGTAGGGAGGACTGAGGAGACTGATTGAGCAATACTAAACTAATGTAATTGTACATGTTTTTTTTTTTTTGGTTCTTTCTTTGTCTCATGATGTCAATTATTATTATTTAAAAAATTAAGTTTAATATGTTAGCATTTGAAAAAAAATTCTACATTTGAAATTTTAACTTCAATTTTTAATGAAATTAATGATGTTAGGGTTAGAAAATTGCAAAGACATTGCAAGCTAATAAATTAATCTCATGTTTGTCCCAATGGTTAATATCTTTAAATAAGATAATAAAACATAATTACTTACATGCTTAAAATTTATCTTATAAAAATTATTATGTAGTAATTAATCTTATTATTATAATTAAAAAAAGTTATGTTTGGAATAATAATTAATTTCCGTTAGTGTCATGGCATCGTGTGTCATCATTGTTTGTCCTGGAAGGGGTTTTCATGGAAAAGTCATTCTGATATTGGTATCTCTTTTGTTGGTCAATGTTTTAGAGCCTCTCTATTTTGGATCCATAATTCTAATCTCTTTGAAGTAGCATCAATACCTTCATTAACAATCACTTGTGTTAACAAAAGCTTTATCCATATCCCAGTAGATCCTCCCACTTCAACTAGCATAATATTGCAAGTCTGCTCTTCCTTACTTCATGCCTTTAGTAGCTGTAATGTTAAAGTTGTCTCTGTCTTCTTTTCTTATTTTTTTCCATCATTTTTTTAACAAGCTAACTTTTTGTATTATGTAAAACTCTACTTTTTTTAATACTATCATTTTGTTTTCTTGCCAAAAAAAAAATTAATGCCCTTAAAATAAACAAATATAAAAATACAACCATAAAATAATTTAAGAAAATCAACAACTCATTTTTGTCAAATTCTCATTTGCTGGCAAGGTTCTGCAGTCATGGAATTTATCTAGAAAAACGCACCTCAACTGGGTATCCTTTGCTCTTCAACTGCTTGAGAGCTTTCCCGTTTTGGAAATATAACTACGGGATTTCAGCAATGGATCAGAAACCACATGTCCGCATCATATGGGTTGGAAAAATCTCTCCCGACAACTCAAACCTACATTTGCATCATGACTCTTCGATCATTTGGCAAAAAATACTTGCACTTTTACATGATTTTCAAGTTCTTCCTTTAAAGTTTATTTCCTATAATGTATTTTCTAAGGTTCTAGGCAATAGTTTATGTTCCATTTGTTTTGGTACTTTGTAAGATACAAGGGAAATCTGACTATTTTACTCAAATAAAGATAATCTATGGGAAAATTAGGGGGAAGGATCTAGAAAAATAGTATTTATTAAAAAGGATAATAAAAATCATAATTATCTAGAAGGACCAAATATTAAGATATCAATTTAAAAATACTAAATTAACCCTAACAAAACCTCTTAAATAAATCCTGCCTTAATAATTTTAAAAAGAAAACGAAAACAAGAACTAAAACCAACACCATCCATCATTTCCATTTCCATGGCCTCGTACATCATTTGTTAATTCAACTTCTTTCCCACCCATATTGAGATTTAGCTGATTATATTGAAATTTCTGTTTACAATATTTTTTTGACTTACACACAAATGTTTTCTAAATTCTAACAAAGGTTTGATTACCAATTCACATGAAATATATAAAGATTATCTGGATCTTTTAATTTATTAACATTATATGTAATTTTTATTTTTAAAACTTACATAAAGTTCTTCCAAAATTATATAACTTATTTTTAATCTATGTTGTGTTGATTCTGAAAATAAAATTCTAATTTTTTTTCATAATAGAATAATGTTTGTGTATTTTTTTTTACAATAAATATTTGCGCAAGTTGTACAATTTGAGAGAAATTTTATTTAATCTAGTGAAGCTTAGAAAGTCGCATTAGAATTACTAACAGAATATGGGAGAAAACATGGGAAATGTAGTTAAGGGCAACTTAGTGTTTTTCAAGTTTATACGTTAACATTTGATCTTTTTAGATAATAAATATTTCTCCTCTCATCTTTAATGTAAGGCATATTTCATTAATTTGATTAAATTATCAAAGTTAGATAAGTTAGTTAATTATATAAAATATAACATATTTTTTCTAAAACATCAATGATCATTTTTCTTAATATTCTTCCTCACTCTTCTACTTGATTATAATTGAGAAATTTTCAATGAGAGTAATTTAGAAAAGGCTAACAAATATAGAATAAAAATCAACTCGACATTTAAATTTTACATTAAAAACCAATAAGTATTTACTCTAGATCCTTCTCTGTACTTTTCCCATAATTTACCTTTAAAAATATAACTTATACAAGACTGGAGGGAACTTAAAAGGAAAGGAGGTGGGATTGCATGGTAGCAGGCCAGAGGGAATCCAAGGGAAGACCAAGGAGACAATTTAAACAGAACTAAACCAACATTTGAAATGATTAAATTAATTTTGATTGGTTTTGGTTGTTCGATTGGTTTGATTCTATTTTAAATTATTCTAGCTAAAACTAACAAGTGAATAAGTTTTTTTAAGTTAAACATAATAACGTATCCAAATAATACATTATTTAAAGTTATTTATGAATAATAAAAATTTAACACAAAAGTTTACAGAGCTGGAGAAATACAGAGTAATTTATGCGAATTCCACTTTTTTCATACCTTGGACATAGTCCAGTGAGATAATCTTATTGAATTACAAAGTAATTATACATATAATTTAAAAAGAAAACATTCATCAAATCATTGAACTATATTTGAGAAGGATATATAAGGAATGTGAATTTTTCCCTCTTTTTTTCTCTATATATGGAAAGAAAAGTTGAAAAGAAAATAGACTGAAAATAAAATGGACCCCACACCCATTTTCTTCCACACATTTCTTTTCTTTTCTTCTACTTTTTCTCCCTCATCCAAATAAGGAAAAACTCATTTCTTTTGTCATTTTACTCCTTAGTTTTCTTTCCTCCATCATTTAATCCATCCGAACAAGGGGTGAATCCAATAACCTGTCCATACGGATTCTAGTTCTCCTCCACTATCCATCTCATTCTAATGTAGACTATCAAGTCATCATCAACATAGAATATCTAATTTGCTGCCAATTGCAGAGTCCATAGCCATAGGCAGCACAACTCTATTGCTTATACTCGGTACTGGATATTTCCAGGAAGAAGATCTAATGTATAATGCCCGAGACACCCAGTACGGAAAAGATCAAGCAGCTTCTTCCCCACCTTGACATTAGCCTCTTCTGGACATTCAGCAGAAACCTGAAATGCTTTCTGCAATGCTCCAAACTGTAGAGAAATAAGGGCTTCCATTTCCTCTTCATCATTTGTATTCCCTTCATATGCTGAAATTGTTTCGAAGAGAGTTCACCGAACATCGCGAACTACATGATCCTACAAAACGCCATCTGAGTTTTATACAGTGAAAAGCAAAGACTGTTTGAATAATGACTTTATCCATCAACATTAAGAATTATGACTTATTATTGATGAAGATAATGAAAGGCAATCTGTTATTGATTAGCTCTGCATGGAGGTCTTCACACGCATAGTACATTAACTTTTATTGCACTAGCTGGCTAACATGATATTATAAATTTATCTAACTTCCTTGACAATTATAACATGATAAGGATTAAGGAGATCTCTAACGACTCAAATAATTATGCAAATGGTCATTTAGTAAGGTTCCCCAAGAAAAAGGTGTGTATATTATAACAATATCCGTCTGACTCAAATTTTCACTATCTGATGGTAAATCCTATGGCAGCCTTTTCAGAGGCAACCCAATGACACAAGCTCATCATCACCTTGCTTCCGCCACCATTGTAACAATTATTCTTCTTGTCTCCTGGAGTGGCTTTCTTTGGATCTATATTTACCTCTGCATTTGCCGCATTAAACAATTTTCAGGCATCCTCCATACCATCGTAATTACCTATCTAAGTTGAAAGGCATGAATTTCATTGGTTGTTTGTCCTCTTTTTCTATTGGTGGTCTAGTGTTTTAACAGACTTTGTCAATGTTACTTTTATTTTAGAATAGTTTTTTTTAATTAATCTTTCGGTTGATTCGTAATTTTTTACGAAGAGGTAGGAAGTTATCGATGAGAAGGGGGGGAAAAACAGCGTAATAATGAGGAAAAATAGAAATTTACTTCAAATAGCTTGTACCTGCGTGTGATCTGTATGGCTTTTCCTTCTCTGCTTCATACACATTTCAGAGCTATTCAAAAACTCCATTGTACAGTCAAGAGACAGCTTTTCGTTATCCTTGATTGATAAGTTTGCCCAATTCTTGTATTGCTCACTCCTGTTGAGTATAGCTAAAAAGCATTGAGCAACTTCTCTTGTCGCTATTAAACTATCCCTGATTGCTCCTGCTTAGGGATAAAAAGGAAGAAATGTAAGCACATGAAATAGCCAGATAATCTTAAAATGCTGAGCTATGAAATAATCAGGCCAAAACCTTGAGTAATGTGTTTGCAATATGCTAGTGCATTGCCTTTAGTAACAGTCATTTCTATCATGTACCACTGCATTTAATTTGGCAAAGGCGGGTTCCTTTGACTTCTCAATTTTGTTTAGTTCATGACATACTTAAATGGTCCTTCCACTAAATACAAATTAAGTGACGTGGTCAAAGGGAATAAGTGATGTGACCATTAAATTTTTGAGTGTTTTCTCACCTGCGTTTTAATATTACAGGGGAGAGTTTCAATGGGAGCTTACATGTTTGACATCACAACGTCAGAACTCAGGAAAATCAGAGACACAGACTTGCCCATATGAGAGCCCACTAAGAAAAACCAGTGGTACTCATTGAAGCCAATTTAGCTGTCCTACTCTTACGCGACAAGAAAGGCATTGAAAATCTCTCGGTCATATGGGTTGCGATGGAAAGAATAATTTTACAGAGGCACATCATAGGTTGACATGGCCTGTGGCTGGGTATGTCACCACAAACACACGGCATGCCACGAATCATCTGTGCTAAAGCCAATGTGCTACCTTTGGCTCCTAGAGTCTTCATAAAGCTAGTACTTAATAACACGAGGAAACTGAAACATACACCAAATTTGAATAGTAAAGCGGTGGTCCTACGCACAGTTAGCAGCCACATAATCCATTTTTTCAGGCCACATTAACTGTCCCATTACTGTCTGTCAATGAGTTCAAAGCAAGAACTGCCAGAGAACAAAAACAATCTTTGGAGAAGTTAAATACAACATCTATGTTTAGGGGACCATATTGACGATATGTATATTTGGAGGACCAAAAAGTCACTCCTGTAAGAAAATCACAGTGACAGCCATTAAACCACACTAAACTCGGGATAGAAGGAAACTTAGTGAAATATACCTGTTAAAATTAATTTAGAGCAAGCATCAACATCAGGAATTTCAGGGGCTACAACACCTGGAGTGTCCAGTACATAAATATTGGGATGGCTAGCAATCTGAATGGAAAAATTTTAGTGAGTGGAAATGAAATCACAGAAGAGATAGTATGCCTGGACATATGATAATTGATAAATGTTAGAAATAGTGTAAAATATGTAATTCTATAGAGGGTTTTTCGTCCTTCGTTGTATTTTTACTTCCTGAAATAGCCCACCTATATCCTTATTTGTAATTTTAATTCCTAAAATAGCCTCCCTTGTATATACCCTACAATACGCCTCACTTCAATTCCATGTCAAATAACACATTTTACTAATCTAAATATTAGAAAATGACCAAATAAAAAATATGAACAAGAAAATTCAAACTTAAATTCAATGATACAACAGCTTAAGTGGGATCATCAGGCATCTATAAGAAAGGCAGTCAGAGACACATGATTTTCATTGAACTTTCACGGTAGTGATGAACAATTCAGATTCTTTTAACAACACAACAGGATGAACTTGAAATTTGATTTATCCATGAGACGTGTTGTTCATAATTTTCCTAAAACTTCAAGAAAGCACAAGTCAGTGAAAATAAAGGGCCCACCTTAAAACTTCGTATATCTCTGGTCTCCCCTGGTTCTGGACTCACAATTGCGTGTTTCAATTTTCCCTTCTCTGAAAAACAACAGACACAGAATACAAAGAAAACCAATCAGATAAATTACAAATTTCTGAAATACATGCATCCACCAGGTTACACAAAATTTTAGCATATCATATGCTGCTTGTAAGCATTGTAAGGAAATTTTAGCTACCTGCAGCACTAATTCTGCCAATTTGATGCAATGAGTTAACAAGTGCTGACTGGCCAACATTCGGAATACCAACAAGCATTACCGTTGCGGTATGATCAGTCTTCTTCAATTCTCTTACTTGGTTTTGAATTGGGCTTAAAAACTGTCTGAAACCAAGAGTCCTTAAATTACTTCATGTTCACGATCAACGCGCATCAATTACGAGAATTATAGTTGTCCAGATATAAGAAATAGGAAAAAGGTCAGATTTGCTTCATGATTTTCAGTGTCACTGTTCCCTTTGTAGCCATTTCCATTACCATATTTCGAAAATGTCTAAGCACCCAAGATACTCATTATGCCAGATCAACCTATCCCCTCACCACCTGAAACCTTATTTGTAACCACATCATTTCTGAGACAATAAAATAGAGACTTGAAAATTAATTTCAGTTGATCAAGTTCTCCTTTTTTGCCTTCCCCAAACTTGTCTCCATTTTATGATTAATCAATCAATCATCTTGTTAATTCTATACTTTAGAATAACAGATTTAAATTATTTTCACCTTGTCTTTATTTTAGGACACATACGTCCAAGGGGGGGAAAAATACAATTAGTGTCAGCAAAAACAATTTTGCAAAAGCAAAGTAGTTATTTTAATTAACCCAACCCTTCCTTTAAACAAAACTATTATATCACTACATATATTTAATTGAAATAAATAGTTTAAAAACTAATGATTCAGGTCAACAAGACTGTCCCTGCCACTATATAGCAACACGGAATGTTGGGAAAACATGCCTCCTAAAGTGAAACGGAGCAGAGGAAAACTCCAAAAGAATTAATGAAGGGATAAGAGGGGAAAAAGAAAAGAAAATAATAGCAACAGCATTACAGCAGAAAATTAAATCGTTCTTGAAATTTGTAGCTGATTGTTATTTAGATTGCACATTAAAGTTTCATCAGATTAACAACTTTCAGTCTGTCACCATGAATGTTCTTTGCATTACAGTCCCTAGATATATGCAACGAGATAATTCTTGAACGTTAACTGATGGATTCACAGAAAAGGATCTAACTGTTTACCTTCTTGATGTTCTCCTTGTTATGAGAATTGACTCCACAAGAGATCAAGTTTCTTTCCCTAAAATATTTCACCCATTCCTACTCACAAGGCGAATCACGAAATTATTTTAAACGGGAACAAAAGGAGGAAGAAAGAAGCCCAAATGAATATATCTTCGCTAGAAGATATTTCACGTATGAGAAAAAAGTCCCACTCTTTAAGTTCTATAACTATAAAAGATCAGCACTGAATAAACAAACATGTAAGAGTAATTTGACAAGAATTTTAAGAAGACCAAAGATAAAGGAAGAAGTGATACAGGGGTCAATAATAATAAGCTAGCAATCTACAGACAAAGCCCAAAACAAAAAAATCATAATCATAACAAACTGAAAAGAAAAGAAAAGAAAGACATAAATATCCCTCTGCATGTCTACCAAGGACACCACCAACGCCATAGCATATAGTAAACATCAAAATAGGCCAGAACAACCATCTTGCCTAATATCAAAGACTAGGAAGAGAACTTTCCCTTAAATTTTCAAGCATTACAATCCAACGTAGGCAGCAAGGAATAACATGCAAAGTATGCGTACCTCATCCCACTCACATGGTGAAATGGTGGGAGGATAACAAAAGAAAACTTGAAAGCCATTTCAGTTATCTACCAAATGCAAAAGCCATACCAGCAAAAATAATGGTAAGTTAACAAAGGTGTCAAATGAAATTTTTGAAGCATTACCTGGATTTAAGCCCTAGGCTGCTGATTGACAACAGGAACACAACCCAAAATGAATAAAATATACATAATGAAAAACAATTACCCATTACTGTTCACGGAAGGTGTTGATGATGTACATAGTTATGATTATTGTAATATATAGTAGCATATCTCATGATAGATTGTAAACGCACATTGATCTTTACCCCCGATGTGCTTGTCATTATGGTTTTACAAATGTGCTAAGATATTGAGAGGGAATCCATCCTAACCACAACCTACCTTATGAATTGAATTCCCTCAAGAACTCTTAAGGATTTGATTCTCCATGCCTTTTCTATACCGCTTAAAACTCATATTTAGGGAGAGAATCCAACCGTTAAAGAGGAAAGATGAAAGTTTAGGGTCCATAATCACCAACACCTAAGCCTATGTGAATCCCAACCTATGACCAAACTAGAGGTAACCTAAGACATTAACCAGAGAGATTGACAAGCAGCTTAAGATCTATCCAAGGCATAATTACCAAGTTAACAGGCA
Organism: Neltuma alba; assembly: GCF_004799145.2. Classification (NCBI taxonomy): domain Eukaryota; kingdom Viridiplantae; phylum Streptophyta; class Magnoliopsida; order Fabales; family Fabaceae; genus Neltuma; species Neltuma alba. Next base: position 662,429 of record NW_021635275.1, read on the forward strand.
GTGCACAAAGTAACTGGGGGAGCACTGACAAGCAAACTTGAGCCCAGCTCCAATGTAAAAGCACACAGTTGTCATGGTGACACAATTTTCAGGTACACAGGGCATTAACTGAAGAGATTGACGAGCAGCTTAAGATGCACTCACAGCATAATAAACAAGCTAACTGGGTGTGGACAACATAACCAGTAGAGCATTGCCAATCAAACCTGAGTCCAACTCCAATAGAAGGCACAAATAGTAGTCACAGTGATGCAATTTAGGAATATCGTGATGAATTAAGTTTATCTATCAACATCATTTTTAATTATTTTCCTTCATAGATTGCATTTTCTTCATTCTTTTCCTACTCAAATACAACTGAATGCATCCAACAGAAGAATAATTTCAGTATAGCCCATGAAAATCCAAATGCCAAAGTGAATGAAGCAAGAGGCTTCGGTCACCTGTAATTTTGATCGATCAGCAAGATCCATTTTGTTCAGCACTATTATGTGTCTTGAGGAAGTTGGGTAGCTTCTCAATATCTCGTATTCTGAAGATGATGGAATCTAAAATAAGAGATATAAATAACAATAAGGTTAAAAAGTGAAAACAATAATTTAAAAAATATTGCCAATTTTATGCCTCTCTTACAGTAATCTAAGAAACCAGGGAAAAGGAATTTGGAGAGAGAGAAAAAATCCTTAAAAAAAATTGCCATCAAAGCAGGAATTTTGTCCTCATTTAGCACACAATTAAAAGAAGAAAGAAAATATTTTTTTCAATTTCCATTTCTATTAAAGTTATATCCCACTCATTAAAAAAAGTATTAAAAAGAAAACCCAAAAAAAAGCACATTTCTCGTTACTCCAGCAAAGCATTATTGTAATCAACTCTGCCAAATTCTAAAATTAAAAAAAAAATTAACAATTTTGAAAAAGTATAAACTATAGACTTTTTTTTTTGGGGGGGGGGGATAAAACGGACAAAAACTCAAGTAAATGAGGTTAGATCTCAAGCACTTGAAATAATAGAATTTTCGGTAGGCAGAGAGCATAATAACAGTAGAATACCCTTGCATCTCTCAGTTCCACGATAAGATCAACCAATGGGATCCTCTCTAAGATGGCACGAGAAGCAGCAGCCATATGGGGACTATACCATATTCCTTGTGTTCTTTTGTTCCATTTTAGATACTTCATTGCTGTGCCCATGACTGCAAGGTTCGGATTTCCGTTTGCAGTGAAACAGCAAGGTTCGGATTTCCGTCTGCAAAGACAGAGAGCAACCAGGTAGCAACCTTAGGGTGAATTCTGAGCCGCCGTCGACAACTTGCTGGGGTGAGGACGGATCTGGGAGGCTTTGTTCATTCTAGATCATCTTCTTCATCATCCACATCGAAGAGCCAGAGGAGGCGACCATGGAGAAGGGAGGAGAAAGAGCGAAGAGAGAGGTAAGGTTTTGTCGGGGGAGAAAATTAAAAATACTTTAACGTGGGAAAATGAAGATAAAGAAGTCTAAAATTCAATCTAAAAAGTGGGAAATAATAAAAAAATATTATTTCTAAATTAGAATTTTGAAATTAAGGAGAAATGGAAAAAAATATTTTTTTATCTTTTTTAAATGGTTTGACCCCTTGTTAGTACAAACAGAAACAAACCAGGTCAGGCTTTCCCTTTAACAGGCAAGGTTTGTCTTGTAACAAACCAACTTGAACATGGCCTATGACCTGTTAAAGGCTTTCTTTTCAGCCTAAGTTTGACTTGTATAAAGGTCTGGTCTAACCTGAAACGTGTCAAAAGGCCTATATTTTTTTAAAAAAACTATAAACAAGCTAACATCCCTAGGCTAAAAATAGGCTTTTACAAAAAAATAGACCTAAGCCTTTAAACAGGTCGAAAAAAGGCCATATATGTATAAATAAATGCAAAATTATAATAACCCCATCCAAAATTATCTAAAATGCAACACACAATCTAATATAATCTAATTAATCAGCAAGATAATACTGAATGCAACAATGAAACAAGTTTCCATTACAATTACAATAATTTTGACCAAACAAAAGTATAGCCGTCCGCCACAGATCATCAAATTTTCGACATAGTTTCTTCTTGTTCGAACACCTTGATAAACTAAAGGGTTTGGTGAATAATGAGGTAATTTCTTTGTTGTTAGCTGTTATTCCTCCAATGGCTAATTTTGGCAATGATGTTATGGTGTGGAGTGAAACAAGTCATGGTCATTTTTCTATAAGAAGTGCTTATAATATGATTGAAAAAAATAACCCAATTTTTTATAATGCTACCTACAACCTTTTATGGAAGTGGAATGGAGCTAAGAGAATTAGATTTTTTATGTGGTTAGTGTTTCATAATCGGCTGCCTACTAATCTGTGGAGGAGCAAGTGGTTACAATGTTCTGCTAATTGTGATTGGTGCCAAAATGAGGTTGAAAATACTCTCCATGTTTTAAGAGATTGTAGTTATGCAAGAAAACTATGGCTTGCTATATTAAAACCTACTGCCCATCAACGATTTTTTTCGGCTACTCTTACTGATTGGGTTGCTATGAATCTAAGAAATAACTTTGGCAATGGTCTGGACGTAGAATGGAATATTATGTGGGGAGTAGCCATATGGAAGCTTTGGCAGTGGAGGAATGAATTTATTTTCAACAGTGCTTTTTGTAAGCCACTCAATCCTGCTTTGTTTGTTCTCAATATGTGGTCCTCCTTTGCTGGTAAAAGAGTCGTCGAGAATCAGCCTAGTATTAACACCCCCAATAAGATACATTGGCAGCCGCCGCCGCCCACACTTTTCAAGCTAAACTTTGACAGTGCGAAGTCCAATTCATCTCAGTTGGCAGCTTGTGGGGGCCTTATCCGAGATCATGATGGCACTTGGATTGTGGGATTTTCTTGTTATCTTGGTGTCTGTTCTCCCCACGAAGCTGAGGAATGGGGAATGTTAAAGGGTCTCAATCTAGCAATTCAAATGGGATTCAACAATCTTGTAGTGGAATCTGATAACCAGAATTTAATTCACTCCCTCACCAATTGGAGTTCTCACTCTACAACTTGCTCGACAACTTTGCTAGAGGTAAAGAGGTTGCTTTCTTTACTGACAGAAGTTCATCTTCAGTATGCTCCTAGGAAGTGTAATATCATTGCAGATGCTCTGGCAAAGATAGGGTTTACTAGCACGGCCATCTATGACACAGCTTCTCCTAACTTGAGGACTCTAGTGCAGAAAGATTTATTGGGATTTCAATCCCCTACTAGTTAATTTTCTCTTTTAGGCTTTTTGCCTTCTTGTATACCAAAAAAGAAAAAAAAAAAACGCAATGGTGTAGTGGTGAGATCACTGCCTCCTTGGCTATTGGGCTCACGACATGGTTTTGATATAATTGAACCCAAATAAAAAATGCATAACAAGTCCAAGCCTGTCCTGACAGGCTTTATAAGTTTTTTATAAAACCTGAGCTTGGCCTGTTAAGCAAAATAAGCCCTCAAAAAGGCCTGAGTCAAGTTAGAGGCCCTAATGATCAGGCTAAAAATAGAACAGATTAGAAGCTCCCGACAAGTCGTTTGGCCTGTTTCTACCCTTACTTGCCAGCGACAGCCACTGATGGTGGCTACAAGCTCCTCCTTGATCACTTGGCCCCAAAAAAAAAAAAAGTCATCATTGGGTCACAATGAATTATTAACTTTATAATACAAAAAGTATATATGTATGTGTAAGTTTAGTTTTCTTTCTGTGGCTCTGATCTATGATAACAATTTATCTGAGAATAAAATGTCTTGTAAAATGACAAATCTAAATTTGAGATTAATAATATGTTTTTTCCTTATATATAACACAAAATAACATGTGTATTAATTAAAAATGATAACAATTTATCTAAAAAATGACAAGTTTTGGTTATGAAATGACAAGTATGTACTTAGGATTGACAATACAATTTTTTTTTTGTGAATTAACAATGCAAATTTTAATTGATTCAAAAGTTTAGACTTGTTAAGTCTACACTTATGATATTGTTAATCTCAAGTCTAGACTTATCATTTCACAATCAAAACTTATCATTCTCAAATAAATTATTGCCATCTTTAATTAATTCACATGTTATTTCAGGTTATGTATATATCAAAGAAAAACACCTTGTTCATTCCAAGTCTAGATGTGTCATTTAACAATTAAGACTTGTCGTTCCCAAATAAATTGTTTTCATTTTTAATTGATGCACACCTTATTTCCTGTTATGTATCAAGAAAAAATACATTGTTAATCTCAAATTTAAACTTATCATTTCCTAATCAAGACATGCCATTCTTAGATAAATTGTCATCATTTTTAATTAATGCATATGTTATTTTATATTATGTATCAAGAAAAAACACATTGTTAATCTCAAGTTTAGATTTATCGTTTCATACTCAAGACATGTTATTTTCAGATAAATTGTTATCATTTTTTATTAATGCATATGCTATTTCCTATTATATATATAAAAAAAGTTTCGTTAATATTAAATTTAGATTTGTTATTTCCCAATTAAGACTTGTCATTCTGAGATAAATTGCCGTCATAGGCTGAAGTCAAAGTAAAAGAGTCAACTTATATTTTTTTCTGCATTATGAGTTTAACAATTATTGGTGGCTCAATAGTCACCCTTTTTTTTTTTTGTTGGCCAAAATGATTAAGAGTAGTGGGATCAAATCCTATCCCTTCCACTTTCCTTTAAATAATTTCTCACATGGCAAAATAGAAATCTGTCACCGAAAAAAATCGATTGGCAACCAACACACCGGTGGCCACAACCAGCGACTGGTGGCAAGGGGTTGAACTTTTTTATTTAAAAAAAATAAAGGGGCATTTTTGTCATTTTTTCTGAATTTCAAAATTTCAATTTGAGAATAACTTCCATCTCTATCATTTTCAATTCTTAGCTTCCTAAATTGGAATATCCTAATTTCAGCCTTCTTTATTTGTCATTTTTCTATCTACCTATTGATGATAAGGAAGGCGTCCTGTAGAGCTATATAGAAGTTTGTCAAATGATACAGCGAGGAAGGAGATGAATAAACTAATTTTTTAATCATTTGTTGATAATATTATCCCCGATTTTTAATATAAGAACTAATTGACTAATTTGAGTAAATCAAAAAAGTTTGTTAAGTTAGTTATTTATAATAATTAAGTGTTGTCTTTCTTATAATTCTCTTGCTAATTATATGTATTAACTAGAACTATACCATTTGATGGAATTTTAATTTGTGTAACTGTAAGTACTACAAGGACTATTTTAAAAAATAGATATATACAAAAGACAAAATATATTAGAGTCTTGTATTTAAGATTAAATTAAAAGTCAAATTAACTCTTATATTAAAAATAGGAGGAAGTATATCCTCTCTTTTCCAATTTAGTAAATTATAGTAGTATTATATTTATTTTTAACTACCCATTACAGTCTTCCCATTTTTTTCATAAATATTTGGATTTGCCTAATTTTTAATCATTTTTTTAAATAATTTGTACTGTCTTTTGCAATTAAATAAATGAAATATTACATGTTTGTTAACTATAAGGTCAGTTTCTCCATGTATTTTGCTCGAATTTAATAACTGTATAGTGTGTTTTCCATTTTTTACCGGATATGATAATGTAATTATTCTTTCATCTTATTTTGTTGTTATTGTTAGCTCATATATATCATTTTTCCCCAATTAAATAAATATTAAGATATAGGTTTCGTATTTGTTTTTAAAAAAAAAAAAAGAGGCAATATGATTATAAATGTTTTTGAACGTTACCATAAGGTCAGTGTTGTACAAATGACCAGGGTTGTGGTTACGCCTGCAAAAATTTCGGTTCGGCATTTGGGGAGCCAATGATAGGCGAACACATGTGGTGATCATAAGGGAGTTCTCTCGAGATTGTGACGGTTTCAAATGATGGGGAATCGTTGTGCATGAATGTATAGTTTGAAATCCCTGCTATTAATTTCTTTAGCACGATTACCCGATTAAGTTTTCCAACCTTCAGCAAGTGTAATTTTTGTGGTAAAAAGGCATTTCTCTAAATCTACACCTCTTATCTCCATTTTCTCTCTGCTTCTCCCTAAAGCCTCCAAAAAAGCTTGCATGCCAGTTGGGCTACTTTGACTTTTGCATTCTTTGTTACTAGGCGTTAGGGTTGAGTAAGAGAGGATGTTCATGACTGGGACTCTAATAGTTTCGCCACGATGTGAATGCTAGCAATGGCACCCAACAATGTGAATTCTCCACGGTAATTCTAACAAATTTCAGTATATATTCAATGTTAGTTTTAGTTTTCAATCACTGAATCCGTCAAGAGTTCAGAGACATTGGAGGCAATGGCCATTTGTGGCACTGGACCTCAACAACTTCATGCCTCTCGCGCCTTCTCTAGCTCCCTCAATCTTGCTCATGACTCTGGCTACTTCTCCCTCCCTCTTGGTCATGCTTATTACAAAGTTTGAAGATCATCGTCAACTTCCACTGGCACGGCATCTGTGGTGACCATGGCTGACATGAAATTTTCGAGCTTTGTTAACAAACACCTCTTATTTGCAGAGTAATTATCTTTTCCAATTTATAATGATCTTTTTCTATCTGTTGTCTATTTTAAATTTCATCCTAATTTTTCCTCATTCATCTATTTTAAATGTTTTAATTTTTTTTAAGCTTTATATTCTTAGTAACTTTTGCTGCTTTTAATTTTTACAGGCTTGATTAATTTGAATTGGTTTGTTTGTGAATGCTTGATTAAATGGGCTTTGATGTGTGGCTTTGGATTTTTAGAATGCTTAAATGTGAATGAGACGCTGATATTTGTTTATTTCCCCCTAATTTTTATCTTTACAATCCCTGTTTCTCATCATTTCTTTTTGCTTCCACCTGTAGAGACCCGACGTCACATTCCACATTTTAAGCTACTAAAAAAAATTTTAAAATTGACTAAGGACCAGATAAGATAACGGAAGTATAGACGAGACAACTTTTGAGATAAAATTCTAAGAAATATATTGTTATAAATTGATGAACTTTTCCTGGATCTTGCTACTCTTTCTTTATCTTCGTAAACTTTAACAAGCTTGATTGATATTAAAAAGGTCCCATATGATTTCAAATACTGATTCAATTGTGCCGAACTCACACGTTATGTTTGTGTTCATTGCATTTGCTTTTGGACAACTTTAACGCCTTGATAATGGAACTTTTTGAATTCTTTCTTATTTTTTAGAACAGTTAAAAAAGTTATTACATTTTACGAAAGGAAAAGTCTTTATCAAATATTAAAAAGAAGTTGCGAAGTTGTGCTCTTTGCTATCAAATTAAAAGAACCAACGTGTAGACGCACCACATATTGTTTAGCCACACAATAATGATAACTTAATGACTCTCTGCCCCTGCACTCATTTGATTATCACAGTTGCATTAAGTAAATTTGTGTAGTTAATAGGATCCTTCGAAAAAATAATCACAAATTTGTGAGACAAAATAAATTATGATCTTATATTCAGAATTAAAACAAACGTTTTAACTAACTCTTATATTTAGCATCGAATGTACTCCCTCCGATCTATAATATAAGACATTTATAAGCTATATTGGTCTCAAATGATGATCATTTCCCAGATTGTTAAGTGCAACAAAGTGATTAGCAGAATTTTGATATGTTCCTGCTCATTAGTGACCAAGAGCTTGCCTTCATTATCATATATGTACATATATAAAACTTAATATCTACACTTGCATAACATCCTTGAAATTTAGCAGAAACACTTGTAGAACTTGCGCTATTCCTCAATCGCATCTAGAGATTATTTAATACTAAATAACAAGTAATTCTTCATTCTAAACACTTTTTTAATGAGTTTTTTTAATCTCAATCCCAATTCCACTACCAGAAAAAAAAGCTTTTCACGGCGGTTAAAAGTGGCTTTTCATGGCGATTTTGAAGGCGAAGTTGATAAAGGCGACGTTGAAAGGTAAAGAAAACACAGCGATTCAAAACCGCCGTGGAATATTCTTTGAACGGTGGTTATATATATAACCGCCGTTAAAAATAAATTTTTTTTTAAAATTCTACTTGATTTTCATTTTTACCACCCTGCAGTTTACAATTCCAAATAAATTGTAGGCAGTGCAGATCACGCAGAACAAGATCAATTTAGCTAGTTGATATATATGCAGCATTGAAATTTCTTTTACACAATTCGAAAATAGGGAACCGGCCAATATAATAGAACTAGGTGGTTAATTAAGACCAAGGAACACGTATTGGCTAGGTCCAACAATTCTGAAATAGAAGTAACTACTTCTCTGTACAATGGAAATCATGAACATGTACATATAAGAGGGAACTGAGAGAAAACATCTAACAATGAATTTTTTGAGAAATAACCTATCTATTTGAAAGCTAAATTTCAATTTTTTCTACCAATGTTGTTGACAAAGTGTCCCTCATCAAGTTGATGTCATCCATGAGATATGGCGTAATATTTTGAAATATCTGTTAATAAAAAATAACATAGTAAACTTAGTCAAAAATATGAAATGAATTGAAGAACGTCATGCAACGTAACTCATCTTTACCTCATCTAATTTCTCAGTCGTTCCTATCTCAATTATGTCATTCATGTAGCGAATGACATAATATCCACACTCAACATGTCCTTGTTGACAACGGTACTAAAAAAATAAGATATAAAATTTAAATATTAGACATTATTGATTATAAACATTAACTTTAATTCATCCAAAATGTTTAAAAGTTAGTTCAAAACAACATATACCTTTGGAAGAATCCATTTTGGTGCTTGTCTATTTTGTTTAATCGCCACAACATTAAAAGTATGAAAAGCCCTACCAACATTATAAGAGAAAATAATATTAGAGCATGCTTGTATAAACTTCACAAGTAATAAATATATAAATAAAAACTAACGTGTCGATGACATCTTTGGTTTCTTCGGATGGACTTCCACAGAGTGAATCGAACCAGTAAACTTTGTTGTCAAAAGGGCACAAACAATTAGAGTCCAATGATAACTGCAAAAGGCAAACCATGTTAATTATAACCCGACACATACAGCTTGTATATCTCAAATACAATAATACACTTACCCTTCCACGTAAGGTGCAAAATATAGTAGCTTTCTGGTCTGAGTCATTGTGGTCATAATGTAGATTGACCTTGCTTCCACAGTATTAAATTCTTTCTGCACCCTTTGAGGACCCATAAAGCCATATGTTCCTTCAAGTCCTCCGTTTCGATAGATTTGATTAAAGTGCCTGTTGTTCAAGTAAAAAACATTAGGACATACATGAAGTATAATATGTAATAAGAAAATAATATTGTAACTTACAAAATAGCGAGCTGCATGAAAGCTATATCAAGCTCCTCAAAGTTGAGGAATTGAACGAGGTCCCTCTTGTCAATGGTGAAGTCGTATGTTATATCTGAACCCACAACCCCCAACGGCATCTTGAAAGTCACAGGCTTATCCATGTTTGGCACCATGGAATGAAGAACCTCCAAACTGGAATACATAAGCGCAACATCACTAGGAAGAGGCAAGAGTACAGGATCAGATGATGCGCTCGTTGTGGCCTTCTTTGCTGCCGCCTTCTTCACCATTGGCTTTGCAATAAGTCTCTTTGGCCACAAAATGAAATGTCCTTTAGCTTGGGCCAAGAGTCGAACCTCATTAGTAGGATTGGGCACTGGTGTACCCCCTGACCACGAACAATCCTCTCCACTGTCACCCTTGCTTGATTGCTCGGAATTTTGTTGCCGTGAATCGTTGTGCCCATGAATGCTCGACCACTAGCAACATGAACAGGTGAATTTTCATAATCCACATAGAGAGAACACGGCATCCCATTGTCTTCGACAGGGTCAGGGCTAGGGTCAGGGTCAGACAATGTCAGTGGCTATGTCTGATTATTACTGCCCTTCCCACTTTTTATCACAGGTGAACCCTGAAACATAATATGAAATTAGTTAAGAAACATTAAATAAGTTTAAATGGATCAAATGAATCTTTAGAAGATTTAAAAAGATGTGTGATTATTACCTGGGAAGGTTCAGATACTCGGGGCATCTGGAATCCACTCGTACCCATCATCATCAGAGTCTGTTGAAACTTGGCATCGAATTCGTCACGTATCTTTTGCATCTCTGCCATGTGTTGTTGACTTAGTTCAGCTCGAACTCTCTCTGTTTCTTCCTGTAGTCGTTGGTCGAGCTCCTCTTTAGATATCATGTTAGCAGAGGATGATCTAGTGCTTCTTCGTGAAGCAAAGCCAAAAAATTCTTTAATACCAATCCCTTTAGAGGTCCCTCGGACTCTTCCTGGATGGTCAGCCTTTCCAATAGCAGTGGCCAAGATATCCATCCGTCCTTGAGGGATGAATGTACCTTGAGATAATTGCTCCTCAAGTGTATCCTATATCATTAAAACAACAAATTCAATTTAAGATAATTGAAAAAAACAATTAATGAAGCATAATTCTTAAATATTACTTACAATCCTCTCAGCAACAGTAGCAGACTGTGGAGTAATGTATTGACCCTTTTTAATCCTCGCCGCCTTCCATTTTTCTTGGCGAGAAGGACGCTCAATAGATGGCATGTAGCCAGTAGGATCTGAAGCAGCAGCCATCTGTGCATTCTTCAGTCGTTCCTCCATCATACTTCTTTCCAACCCATCATACCCTGCACGAGACATGGTATGTGGGTATACATTCTGCTCAGATATTTGTTTGTTCTTCTGACTCAATGCCTATGACAATGAAACCAAATCAACAAAATTAGTTTAGTTAAATAAAATATGACCTGATTAAAAATTAAGTTTGAAGAAACCAAACCTGAAATGCAGGGTCTTCACGTTGCTTCACAAAATTCTCCCATGTCTCTTTACTAATAAATGAATATCGTTCCTTAGGATGCTCACCCTTTCTTTTTCCATTAATATAATGTGTTGTAAGCATGGACTTAAAATCCCTCCACCGTTCAGCAATTTGCTTCAACAGACGGTCTCTCATTTGTTTAGTGGCAGGAATATCAAATGTTAGCTGCATGCAATACAATAATAGCATAGAGTTATAAAGTAAATAAGCAACTATAATTAAATGGGTGAAGGACATTTCTTATTCCAATTTCGACTAAGTCTCGTCTTGTATTGATTCCATCTTTAGTCTTTCCACTTATATGCAAAAGTGTACCAACAAGGCTCTCACATACATTCTTCTCCACATGCATCACATCAAGACTATGCCTCACATCAAGACTTTGCCAATATGGAAGATCAAAAAAGACAGATCTTTTTTTCCATATATTTCTCTCACCGGCAATCTTCTTCTTCTTCTTCTTACCGAAGACCACATTAATTCCCTCCACGTGCTGATAAACTTCTTCTCCAGTTAATGGTCTTGGAGCCATTTCATATTCTTGTGAGCCATTAAATGCCTTTTTCAATCTATGGTAAGGGTGATACCGACTAAGAAACCTTCTGTGACCAAGGTATACTATCTTCTTGCCATGTTTAAGTTGCATATAGTGGGTGCCTTCTTCGCATATCGGGCATGCTTTATGCCCCTTAACACTGTATCCTGACAAATTTCCATATGCTGGAAAGTCATTTATCGTGGTGAAGATCATGGCACGTAAATTGAAGGTCTCTTGTTTATATGCATCAAACACATCAACACCTTCCTCCCATAATTTCTTCAGATCATCAATCAAAGGTGCCAAATACACATCGATATCGTTTCCCGGTTGTTTTAGCCCTGAGATCATCAAAGATAGCATGATATACTTTCTTTTCATACATAACCAAGGAGGCAAATTGTAAATTACGAGGAGCACTGGCCAAGCACTGTGTGTGCTACGAAGATTACCATACGGGTTAATTCCATCCGTACAAAGCCCTAACCGAAAGTTTCTTGGCTCGCCACCAAATTGAGAAAATTTTTGATCTATTGTTTTCCATTGAGGAGAATCTGCTGGGTGACGAAGCTTTCCATCACATATTTTCTCATCGAAATGCCATCTCAAGTTCTTTGCATCTGTGGCATTAGCAAATAGACGCTTAAATCGTGGTATTATTGGAAGATACCACAAAACCTTTGAAGGAGAACCTTTAGTCATCTCATTAGAATCACCATCATCTTTCTTCATTTTGTATCTTGAAGTCCCACATTTAGGGCACTTATTCAACCCTTCATAATCATTTCTGAATAATATGCAGTCATTAGGACACGCATGTATCTTCTCATATTCCAAACCCATCGGACACAAAATCTTTTTTGCCTCGTACATTCGTTTCGGAAGTGAATTCCCTTTGGGAAGAATATCACTCTGCAATTCAAGCAATTCCGTAAAACTAGCATCGGTCCAACCATTTCTTGCCTTCAAATTCATTAGTTTCAATACGGTTGTCAATCTTGTGTAATCATCTTTGCACCCCGGGTATAAAGGTGTCTCTACATCACTACACAAAGTTTCAAAAGTGGAAGAAAACTGTGTAGAGGATTCAGACCTTATATCACGAAACATATCCGAAATTCTATCACCAAAGTCTTCATTCACAACCTTCTCATTTGCAGACAGCGTAGTCTTTCTAATTTCTCCATGCCATATCCAATTTGTATACCTCAAATTTATCCTATCACAGATAAGATGCTCTTTTATCTCAGAAATACTCCGTCGACTATTGTTTAAACATTTGACACAAGAACAATAGTACAATCCATCTCTTTTACTAGGGGCATTTCTCTGAGCAAACTCAAGAAACTTTTCAACCCCATCCTCATATTCCTTGTTAATTCTCTTAGCTTTCATCCAACTACGATCCATTGTTCTATAGATTATTTAAACACTTTACTATCAATCAAAATTCATAACGAAGAAAAAAAACACAAAATAACAAACAGATTATTTATTACTAAATTCTTATATTTATTACAAGAAAATTACCAAAAATTCGAAATAAATATCAAAAATTATAAAAAAATTTAAAAACTTCACAACTAGTCAACTCCAAACATTTAAACATGTTTCTAATACAGTATATAAGAAGGAATTAAGGTTTTCTCACATCCAATACCCACCAATCAACACCAATCCACAATTCAACCACATAAAAAATGCAAAATAAACAACACAAGCCAATCATAATGTAAAAACTAATAAACCCATTTCATATATAACAGATTTTCATGGCCAAAATATTCAATAAAACAAGAAAAATTGAAAAGAATGAAAGAAGAGGATACTCACAAAGAGCAGAGAAGACTCAAAGGCGAAGTGAGGGCTTTGAACGGCGGCGGACGCACCACAAGCTCAATGCAGGAGTTTCAACGGTGGGATAGTGTGGGGTATGACCGGTTTTCGGTGGTGGGACGGAGGGGACCGCGGCTGAGCAAGAATGAGGTGAAATGAGAGGCGTTCGAATGGCGGCGGACGGCGGCAAGGCACCACAAGCTCAATGGAGGAGTTTAAACGGTGGGATAGTAGCGGGAATGGCCGGTAATGGCAGTTTTTCGGTGGTGAGGCAGAGGGGGACCACGGCGCACTGAAGAAATGAGAAAGAAAGTGAGGAGAGTCAAGTGGCCGCGGGTTAGAAGAACACACTTTCCACGGTGGTTTTCTTAAAAACCGCCGTGGAAAGTTCCACCATTCTTCGTTTTATTTACAAAAATGCCACCGTCTTTTTTTCCACGTCGTTTTTCTGTTTAACTACCGTTATTTTGCGATGTTAAAAGTCTTTTTTCTAGTAGTGTTCTTAGCTCTTACTTTTAATGTTTCATGCTAAACGGGACCTAATTCCCCCCTCCTCTTTACTCTTACATGTTGCTTGCCCTTGACTAGCATGCTCAAAGCCTTAATAACTACTATTTTACAGAGCGGCTGCCAAATAAATCAGATAACCAAGATGACATTGGAATATATTTTAATAAAAAAAAAACTACAGATTCAAAATGGAGTTTTTGAAGCTTGCTCAATGTTTCTCACAAAATGGTAAGGTTGCACTTATTATTATTAATGACAGCACAGTCAAAGCTAAAATTTTATTATGATGGCTTGTAATAAGAACCGGTTCCTGATGCTCATCATTGGTGTAAGATTTGCACTGTCCAAATATAATTTCTGCAGTTGAGATTTAAAATTTTTAGCTGATGGTTTTTTAAGTAAAAAAAAATATTTCTTGAAAAACTAACATTTAAAAAATTATTTTTATTTTAGATTTTTACATTCAATACTAATATCCTTAGTCTACTCAAATTAGTTCATTATGTCTTACATTAAGTACTAGAGGAGTATAAAAAGCTGGTAATTAAGTTTTCTCACAAAGTAAGGAATGTTAGTAAGTCAATAAATTTGTTTCAAATTGATAGAAGTTACCTATTTTACTCTTATTCAAGAATGTGATTGGAAAATTCTCCTACACCTTTCTTACATTTAAAATTATCTCCTCTTTGTATGGTTAAAAGTGAAAAACTATGATTAATTATCTTATCAACCTCTTATATTTTGGACCAAAATTTTCTTCTAACCAGGTTTTTATATTATGGGCAAGAGTGTATGTACATTGAAATGCAGTGTCAAGGAGGCACCGCACCAAACTGGCTCAGCTTTCATCATCAGAATAACAGCCTTCCCAAAATGACTCGGCTTCTATGCTAATTTTGGGGATCACTTGGCTTTCATTAACTAATCGTTACTATTTTTGTACTAATTGTCATTCTATAATTTTAAATAACAGTGATTAAAAGTCAAATGATCTCAAATACTCATAAAACTTAAAATTAATTCTCCACCGCTAATTCAAACTCAAATAGGTATGAAAACGTAAAGTATATGTGTATTTAATAAGAATAATACTGAAAAATATTATTATTTTTAATAAATTCAATGAATTAATTTTTTTTAATTTCTTTCCTTTTATCCATATACACGTGAGTAAATTTTTCTGACAGGATTGCAAGTGCGGGCTTTAGTTTGTTAACTTGGTAAATGGTGATTGAGAATGATGATTGAATTCCAATAATGCGGCCCCGACACCGCGTTTTCTTTTAATTTTAATTTAATACTAGTATAGTTTTATCATTTGTCACGGGTGTTTAGAGTCATTTATAGTTAAGTTTCTCCTAAGCGACATAATTAATTTGCAAATGTTTAGGAAAATAAGTTAGTTATTTATTAAAAAAAATGTATTTAAATACCTTTTTCAATGATTTGCAATTCCTCCGCCGAAATTATTTAGAGTAATCTTGATGAAGACCATTAATTAATTCCCACTTTAATATTGATGAAGACCATTAAGAATGATCTTTTGTGATGGCCAAAAAAAAAAAAAAGAATAACAATGACCTTTTGCTCCTTCTTTGATTTCTCAAAACAATCGGAAAAAAGGTTAAAAAAAAACATAAACAAGTTCAAGTTTCTTTGGTTTTAAATTAAACGAATAAGTATTAATGGCCTGATGAGTTTTTTTTTTTAAACAAAAAGGTATTAATAGCCCGGAAGTATAAGTTAGATCGAAGTCAAGACCTCTAGCTTAGAAAAGAGTTTTCATATAGCACTGGATTATTGTGCCAGTAGCTAAGCTTGACCGATTTGGTAGAAGGTAATGAAGGGTTTTGATTTTTTAAAACAATGATAAAAAATTTAGGAATTTTCTAATAAATTGTCACACATGGTGCTTGGAGCTTGGATCCCTACTGTTCTTATCACTATAATAAAATTTGTACCGTCTAAACTTTTGATTTGAACGATCTAAATTTGACATTTTTAATATACAATTTATGATGATAAATTTATTTTTTAAAAGTTGTAATTTTGTTGTGAAGAAAAACTAATTTATGCTCCTATAAAGACTCAGCTTCTGCACTCATTTGCTTATCACTTTGTATGAATCAGTGGGCGTTCTCCAATATTATGTCGGCTACTCCAACAATAAGCACTGCCATAGTAATAGTGACTTTACAATTATGCACTGCCATTACTGTCTTTCCTAGTGTTGCCACCTCCATGATAGTAGAGGAGAAACATGCTCTGTTTCAGAGCAACTATTGGTAAGAAAAGGTATATTTCTATAATTTGATTTGTCTTCAAAATTATAATCCTAAAAGTTAAAAATAATAGGTTCTTTAATTTGGAGTTCCATGGGACCACTATGCTGTGGTGTTCATCATCTAATGTTTGGCAATTTCATGTCCGTTTTCACTATAATAACTCCAAAGACTTCGATATTGACCAAAACCATTACTTAACAACTAAGGCAATCTCACATGATATGATTTTGTCCATTTGCCGTTGGACCTACACAGTCCAACCACTTTTACGCATAGGAGGGAGATTCAATAATATTGCTATATATATATATATATATATATATATAAAGACTCTTAGGATGTACTCATTTGATGATCGCTTTGTGTAGACAAAGGAACTGAAAATGGGTGTGATGAGAGCAGCATTTCTATTATGCTTTGTTGTAATAACCTGCTTCCACATTAATGGTGCAGCATCAGTTGCCATGATAGAAGAGGAGAAACGTGCTCTGCTTCAGACCAAATGGTGGAATTTCAGCAACAGTACCCACAACTTGTTAGACCCTTGTCACTGGAAAGGCATATCTTGCAATGATTTTGGAAGCCTTGTTGAGATGAATCAAGAACAGAAGACTACACAACACCATCAGCTAGCATATTTCAATTTCACTGCATTTCCCCATCTTGAACGTCTCCTACTTTCTGGAATGGTTTTGATAGATTCCATTCCAACACAAACCGGATCTCTTTACAAAATTATCCATCTAGACTTGTCCTCTAACAGTCTTACAGGTTAGTTATATATTTTCTATTTCTACTCTTACCTTGCAAATTCACTATTTCAAAATATTGTATTTACCTCCACATAAGCTAATATCTCTATCGGCAGGGACAATTCTAGCACAAATAGCAGCTCTTCATAATCTCATCAATCTCGACTTGTCTCATAATAACCTTATTGGTGAGTTATGTATCTTCAATTTCTACTCTTACCTTGCAAATTCACTAGATTTTCAAATATTATATTTACCTCCACACAATCTAATACAGTAATACCTTTATTGGCAGGGACCATTCCAACACAGATAGCAACTCTTCATAATCTCACTTATTTGTACTTCTCTTATAACAGTCTTACTAATGAGTTATATATTTTCTATTTCTATTCTTACCTTGCAAATTCGCTAAATTTTGAAATATTGTATTTACCTCCACAAAACCTGATACCTCTATTGGCAAGGACCATTTCATCACATATAGGAGCTCTTCATAATCTCATTGATCTGGACTTATCTCATAATAAACTTACTAGTGAGTTATGTATCTTCAAATTTTTCTCTTACCTCACAAATTCACTAGATTTTAAAATATTGTATTTACCATTGTATTTATCTCTACATAATCTAATACCTCGATTGATAGGGACCATTCTGACACAGATAGCAACTCTTCATAATCTCATCAAACTAGACTTGTCTCATAATAAACGTACTGGTGTGTTATGTATCTTCAATTTCTACTCTTACCTTGCAAATTCACTAGATTTTGAAATATTGTATTTACCTCCACACAACCCAAAACCTTTATTAGGAGGGATCATTCTATCACAGATAGGAGCTTTTCATAATCTCACATATTTGGACTTGTCTTCTAACATTCTTACTAGTGAGTTATGTATTACGTTTACCTTGCAAATTCACAAAATTTTGAAATATTGTATTTACCTCCACACAACATAATACAAGGATTGGCAGGGACTATTCCAGCACAAATAGCAGCTCTACACAATCTCACTTACCTGGACTTGTCTTATAACCGTCTTACTGGTGAGTTATGTATCTTCCATTTCTACTCTTACCTTGCAAATTCATTACATTTTGTAATACTATTTTATCTCCACACAACCTAATACCTCTATTGGCAGGAACCATTCCAACATAGATTGTATCTCTTTATTATCTCATTAATCTAAACTTGTCTTGTAATAATCTTATTAGTGAGTTATGTATCTTTTATTTCTACTCTTATCTTGCAAATTCACTCAATTTAGAAGTATTGCATTTTCCTCCATATAATCTAATGCATTCTATTGACAAGGTTCATTTCATTACAGATAGGAACTCTTCATTATCTCAATTATCTATATTTGTCTTCTAACAGCCTTACTGGTGAGTTATGCATCTTTCATTTCTACTCTTACCTTATAAATTCACTATATTTTGGAATATTATATTTACCTCCATACAACCTAATACTTTTATTGGCAGTGACCATTCCATCATAGATAGGAGCTCTTCATAATCTCATCAATTTGGACTTATCTTCTAATAGTCTTACTGGTGAGTTATGTTTCTTCCCTTTCTACTCTTACCTCGCAAATTCACTAAATTTTGAAATATTATATTTACTTTTACACAACTTGATACCTCTATTAATAGGGATCATTCCATCCCAAATAGGAACTATTCAAAATCTCATTTATCTAGGAGAAAACTTGCTCTAATAGAAATGTTTAACAACGTTAAAAATTTCTAAGTTAAGGATTGAGTAAAAAGTTGAAGGACCCATTAAAAAGAAAAAAAATTTAAGGACCTAATTCAAAATCAAACAAAACTACAAAGATTTTCAAATTAATTTTTTCTTCTTTTTTTAGGGTGCTAGATAGTCGAAGAAGTAACATTGGGGCATTAATTCTCTAGTATGTATTTTGGTTTTGCCATCGATTCTCTAACATGTATTACTCTCATGGATTCTTTTTCATAAGGCTTTGTTAACAAGTTAGCATAAACTGAAAATTTTATTTAAAATTGATTACATTTTTTGAGATTTTGAAAATCACCTTAAATGATTTTGTCCAAAAAGTAAAAATAGAAACAAAAACATCATTGAACTCAACAATTACCATCTAACACGTTATGATTATGGGTTTGTTTGGATTGAGGGTAGAAAAAGCAACTTATTTTTAATCTAGCTCTTAGAAAAGTGAGATTAGGTAATCTGATTTATGTTTACATTGACTTTTATAAAAGTTAGTTTGTAAAGTAAAAAATTTTTTTGGATTATTATTGAATAAGTAAGTTTAGTTTGTAGAATGACTAAAATTGGTATAAATTTTATTAAATAATAAAAAATAATTAAAAATATGAATTTACAAAGTATAATAATTTTAAATTACTATAATAGGAAGAAGTTATATTTAATGAATAAAATATATTTAAATTAGAAATCATAGTAATTTAAAATTTTTTAAACCAAATAATATTACATAATTAATTGGATGATATACTTTGTATGATTTATATAAATATAAAATGAAAAATAATATTAAAAATTAAAAATAGTGTAAAAATTGTTAAAAATCATTTTCATTTAAGATAATATCAAAAATAAATAATTAAAAACTAATTGAAAAGCACAAAAAATGTATAAAGAGAAGTATAAGAACAACATAAATATAAATGTAAAAATGTCTTTTAATTCCAAAAAACTATTCTTGCTTAAGTCATACATAAGTTTTAAATACTTTTACAATCATGTTTAAAAAAACAGCTTTTGACTCATAAATTAGATTGGTCAACTGCAATAAACAACTTCTAAATTTATAAATTGACTTGTCACTTTTCCTCCCGCAACAAACAGGCACTATACGTCCACTTATACTTTGAGCCATGCACACGTCAGTGACTTTGACGGTTTGACGGTGACGATGGCTCATTGAGAACGTCTTTAATAAAACGTAGAACAGGAAGCTGGGAAGTTGTGATATTTTTATCAGTATCAAATTAAAAGCACCAAAGCATATTGAAATGCAGCGTCAAAGAGGCATCACCTTAGAATTTAGAATACCAACCTCCGTACAATGACCCAGCTTCTTTAATTTGCTAATTTTGGTGATCACTTTCATTAACTAATCAATAATTTTGTAGTAATTGTCATTCTATAATTTTAAATAACAATGATCAAAAGTCAGGTGATCTCAAATACTCATAAAGCTCAAAACTAATTCTCCACCGTCAATTCAAATTCGAACAGGCATGAAAGAGTAAAGTTTAGTATATGTGAACTTAATAAGAATCATATTGAAAAATATTATTGTTTTTTTTAATTAATGAAAGTAATGTAAGTAATTTTTTCTGATAGAGGAGTACACCAACAAGCAAAGACTTTGTAGTATATTGACTTGGTGGTTGAAAATGATCATTGAATTCCAAGAGGTTTTTATTTGTCATTTTTCCTCCCTTCATCTTAGTCAATATGGTTTTATAACTTGACACACGTCTTTAGAGTCATTTAAAAAGTTAAATGCAACCTAAATTATATTAGACTTGAAACTAACCCTTTCCAGTTAGAAATATTAAGCCATAATCATCCAATAAGTAAATTTTTTGAAATTCAAACTTATGCATTCTTTTTTACTGGATGAGGTCACTACCACTTCAACCCTGTTTGTTGATAGACTAATTAAGAAATATGTCACACTTCAAATGGCATGGAGATTGCCAAATTGCGACACGTTTGACAATATGCATGTGTGTAATATGATCATGGAGGATTTAGGCGGAGGAGGAGGCAACAATCTTTTATGTAGCTTTCTGCCGATGTGAAGTGTTCACGGTTTATTTGTCCAGCTTTCTGCTTGGTGATGTCTTATGCATTTCTGTTGTATCACTTCTTTTTTTTTTTTTTTTGGGAATTTCAGGATAAATTTATGTTTGTGTGCGTGTTAGTTTTTTTTTTTTTAAATTCACGTCTAAACTGAACGAAGGCTAAATGCAAAACAACATCAGGGGAGGTTTTCGGTGAAAACCAAAACCCCATTAAAAATAAGAAAATACAAGAAATCAGAAAAATGCAAAATAGGAGGATGCAAAATGGACGTTTATAAATTTACAATTAATGTCCTGAAATAAAATAAGAGTACCTTGGTAAAAAAATATTATGAAACAAATAAATAAAAATGTGGTAGACTTTTAAAACTTTAATAAGTTTATCATTCAGAAAGCTTAAAAAAAGTTTTATTGATTAAAAATGAGGGAAAAATAAATTAATTAGTGTTGGTCATTAATTTAATTTGATTAATTAGAATTGGTTTTGACTTTGTAACTCTAATTAGTTTGAATTAATATGAATAAGTTATTATTATTTCATTTAAAAAAAGGATAATTATAGGATACGGTGAGAGAGAATATAGGGGATTTAGTTAGGGGCAAAACAATATTTCTAAATTTATATTTTAGTATTTGGTTCTTCTAAACAATTACAGTTTTTATGATCTTTTTCAATAAATATCATCCATATTAGGTCCCTCTCTCTAATTCTCCCTATTTTAAAATTAGATTTTGTTTAAATGTAAGAATTTTTTTTCCCGATCAAAAATCAACTTGTAAAAACTATACGTTTCCTTTTGTAATTATTATAAGAAAATATAATTATTAAAAAATGAAAATGTTTAAAAATTCAATAATTCATAAATAAAATTTTTTTAATATTCAATATAAAATTTCATGAAAAAACCAAGGAACCATACTTTAACATTGTAGCACATGAACATGAGATTTTTTTGGGCAACCTGATGTACAATGCGAATGAATTTGCAGCGGGATTCACAGAAAGGGCATGTCAAGGATGAAATAACACTTTTTGTTATTAAGTTATTTAGTTAATAGCTTGCTATTTCTGTTATGTAAATTAGGCTTATATATAAATATCTATTACTCCTATAATTCTATTTATACGACAGAAAGAAAAGACATATTCAAGTCCTATATATAGGGTATTAAAAGAAATTTTTTGTATGAATGTGCAATCTCATCCTTCATTTATTGTCGTCCTGATTTTACTTACATGAGGTATAATGTATATTAAATAGAAATAAAGTTGGTAAGTTGTTAAATTTTAAACGAAAATTAATAAACTTTAAAGTTTTTTTATATACAATAATGAGAAATAAGATTTTTCCATTCTCAAAATATTCCCAGTCACATGATATCTAGAGCCTTCTGACTCTTTCTTCCCCTTTTCGCCCTTAGCTTTTCTTTCTCCTTCCCTTCTCTGTCCTCTTCTCTTTCTTACAAGTGATGATGGCACCCTCTTGCCGCCCACAGCGGCTCATGCAGGTCACCAAGCTTTTACTGCTACACTTTTTATAACCCTACAGGCTTGGTTTCGAGCATACGACAAGGAATCCAATATGAAAAAAAAAAAGAAAAAAAAAGAAGCTTTCACGCAGCTGCAGCGACAATATGCAAGCCACGATACAAAATTTTATAAATATGTGCAACGTAAAATTACTTCAAAAAAATTAATCCAAACAACGGCTAGATATGAAATCTCTCTTTATGTGTAGCTGAAATATGAAGGACTTTGGACATACAAATATCTAATTTTAATACATATTTTATGTTCAGTTAATTAATTTACACTTTAATATTAATGAAGACCATTAACAATGATGTTTTCCTCCTTCGTTGAATTTTCAAAATAATTAAAGAAAAAAAAGTAAATTATTATACTTGGAAACCTTGTTTCAAATCCCTATTTGAATATTTGCTAAACTCGTCTGGAAATGTCCTTAGGTAAGACAAGACCATATTATATAGTAGTCGTTGCAGACTTGTGAATGTTTGCTTGAATAAATTGTAAGAGGCAAATAATTACTTTAGACTGTGACCCTGACTTGCAAAGAAATCATGACATCATCCATCACGTTATTCAAAATACTAATGTTTTAAAGGCCGGACTGAATATCAAACCGAAGATATTAACGAGTCAGTTTAAACGGTCGGATCAGTTAGATTGTCCGATCAAACCTGTGATATAATAATTAAATAAAATAATATTATATATATGTAATTAATATGTATAAAATAAATTTATAATTAAGTATAATAATTATTAATATAATGATATCTCAATAAAAAATTTAAAATAAAAATGAAGATATGCTAAAAATTTATAAACTTTTGTTAAAAAAGTGGTTTTTTTTGGCTTTATTCTTTATTTCTTTTTGATTTTCGAGATGCCTTTTTGACTTTTTATGTACGTTTCTGTGATTTGTATTTAGTTCTTGCTATTTCGAGACGCCTCTTGCTTTTAACCATCGAATTAAGAGTGTGTTTGAATGAAACCAAAACGTGGTTTGAAAAAGTGATTCTGGAGAATAGATTCTGGAAAAAATAGATTTTTGAAAGAATAGATTTTATGAAAAAGTGATTTTGAGAAGTGAGAGTGTTTGGATAGTTGTTATCAGAAGCACTTTTTATATATACAAATTACTAAAAAAAAGAAATAAGTTAATATGATAATTACAGAAAAAATAGTTTTTATGATATATTTTAATTTAGAGGAATAAAATTGTTAATAATATATTTTTATTAACATAATTAATAATACATAAGATAATATAATTAATAAATAATTAATATGTATATATATTTATAAAATATAAGATTAAATATGTTTATAAAAAAATATGTTTATAAAAAAAATAACAAGATACATATCCTATAGGCTCTCACACTCTCCCTTTTTTCTCTAAAAGCAAAAAAATTTTGCTTTTTTCAAAACCATGGTTTTGGTTTTTGAGGGGGGTGTTTGGATAGCATTTTGTGCAAATCATGGTTTGAGCTTCCAAACCATGGTTTGCAAATGCATCCAAACGGTGCCTAAATCTATTGGGTAACATCGTGTTGCCATGGACATACTTTCACTTAAGAAAATTTTAAACTCTAACCATTCACTTTAGTTTTGGCAAGCTCAAGATCCCCCTTCCACTGTTCTTTATGTCTTGCGCTGCTGCTGCAGAGTTTTTCCATTATGCTGGTATCTATTGTTTTCAAAGATAGATCTCAGTTTTTGATTGAGGCTGAGCAGATTTAAGTAAGTTATTTGTCATAAGCCAAACTCTGTTTTCTCATATAGCCTTCTTAATATTTTTATCTTTCCATAACTTTCTTCATCATCTTCTTCACCTTCTTCCATTTGGTGATGATGTAGCATTTCTGTATGACAAATTTGAGTCGGATGATTTTTGAAAAACCACCCCAGGTTCAGATTTAACTCCAGCTCCCGGCTAAATGACCGTCTAGAAACGGTTCAAAACGGCCTAACTGATGAAGCAGTCAAACTGCAAAAAACGACTTGGAGAACTCTCCTGTCACTGGCCAAACTGGTCCAACTGTTTGGTCCGGTCCGTCTTTTAATTCATTGCATAATGTAAACTCCAAAACTTAAAATATAAATTACTGAAAATTATTGGAATAAGTTGAATAAATTACACACCATCCATTTCCTTGGTACACGCTCCCTCCAGTTCTTTATATTTGTGGGACTGCAAGGAGAAATTGATGGTCCTATACACACACATACATCCTTTATCCTTATTCTTATAAGAAAAAGGACGCACGAATTGATTTTTTTCAGTAACTAGGCCCTAGAAATTTTGTTGAACGGTGAGCTATTAATATTTATTCAAATGGCTACAAATCTAAAAATCTTAGTTCTAATTGTAAATAACCCGAGATGACCTAAATAAGTACTTATTTACAACTTACATTCTTGTATCTGTGGCCCTTTTTCTTTTTAGCAAAAGTTTTCAAGATATAAAAAGTTGATGTTTGGGTGCATTAGTTTCCTTTCTTTAGAATTTTTTTTTAAAGAATATGGATCCCCTGCTGTGAGTTTAGTTAGGCTTGTGTGCAATGGTTAAGTAGAGTTAGAGTACATTTATCTTCTTTTTTTCTACCTTTGATGTGGGGCACCGGAGCACTGCACACAAATCTCATTTCAGGAAATCCAAATCCTAATGCGAATTTAAACATTAACACATTGTGATGTTCATCTCACGTTTAGCAATTCATGCCCGTTTTTATTGACAAGACTTTAATGTTGACAAAGCCCATTAACAATGATGTTTTTAATTCTTCTTTGATTTTTCAAAATTGAAAAAAGAAAAGAAGAAAAGAGATCTATTATCTGTTATAACTATTACATTCATCTATATATTACGCAGCTTAAACCTGTACAAAGTTTTTTAAAAAAATTTTGATAAAACAGATCAAAATGCTAGATAATTTTATTATTACGAATATAATGGACCTCAGAACTTTTGTTTGAATCTAAGAAAAATAAAAGATTGAGGTACAAATTTATTTTGGAAGTTTTTATTTAGAAGCACTAGGCACCTAAAAAATTTTTTTTGGTATAAATTTACTCCAGACTTTCAAAATCAGATCTTAGCAATTTTTTGTTCCTGTTAAAAATGTTAACAATCAATATCATTACTTTAATTGTTAATGTTATTTTTCTTAATATTGATGAGGACCATTAATTAATGTACACTTTAATATTGATGAAGACCATTAACAATGATCCTTTTCTCCTCCTCTGATTTTTCAAAGCAATTAGGAAAAAAGTAAATTATAATACTTGTGACGTGTTTTCAAAATCGTATTTGAATTTTTGCTGAACACGTTTACAAGAGTCTTTAAGTAAGACCAAGACCATAATAGTATAAGTAGTAGTTGTAGAATTTTGAACTTTTACTTGAATTGTAAGTGGCAAGCAACTTCATGCAATAAATTATTGGCCACTAAATAAATTAGTACCCCTCTATCACGTTATATTGATAATTCAGATTCCAGAACTTGAAATATTAATTATTAAAAGTAACTGGAAGAAGCCTAAATAAATTACGAGCCATCCATTTCTTTTTTGTACATACTTTATCCTATCTTTTATATATAGGTTTAAAATGCATGATCCAGTTTTAATTGTGAGGAAAGCTCTTAGTGACTTAGTTTTCTCTCTCTTGGTATTTGTGCCAAGGACTTGCGTGATAGGGAAGACATAGGTCAACGCAAAAACCCACTAGACCGGCCGGCAGACTCTACCAGGGATGTTCAGACAAAAAAGAAGAAAGTAGAAGGAGTAACTAAAGTCATTATGGATGATAACATGGATGAGAAGGAATCAGAACAAAAGGGTGATCGGGAGGATTTAGGAAAAGGAAAAAACCCAACAGATCAAGGACGTGAAAAAGAAGAAAGTAATACAAAAACCCCATCTTATAAGCAATCGCTCCTAGGATTCAATGGAGTGGCTAATGGAGGATCCTACACAGAATCAAAAGAAATACTCCCTGCAGAAGAAAATGACATCTTTTGGAAGATGCCAGAGCCAACAGAGGAAGTCAAGAGGCTGATGAAAATCTACCCGGTGGTGCCTATCTCAGAGGAAGAGTATAATGAGTGGTGCAAGCCGTGGAATTTCTCTTTGATAATAACAGTGCTAGGAAGGAGATACAATCTATATAATCCGAAAAGCCATCTCTCATGACTGCGGGGAATTTCAAATTTCAACCTAATAGACCTACCCAATAATTATTTTGTGGTGAAATTCACGAATCCGGAGTTCTGGAAGGTGCACTACAGACGGGTTCTATATGGGGGACCATGGGTCATTGCTCAACACTGTGTCATGGTGCAGAGATGGACACCATACTTTGATCCCTTCAAGAACCCTTTAGGTCGGATTGTAACATGGATTAGAATACCTCATATTCTCATGCATTGCTATAACAATCATTGTATAGCATGATTGGGAGAAAGAGTGGGAAGACCTTTAAAAGTCCATTTAAATACTCTGGCAGACCCATGCTCTTAAAAACATTAATGAGCAACATTACTATTTTAACAGTCAACACTAATTTTTTAATCACAGGAGGTAATATTGTTATGATTTAAAACTTTTGGGGCAAATTTACTCCCAAATTGATAAATGTAAATACTTTAAAATAATTTATTAATTAGCTTTCTTAATATATCCAAATTAATCAACTGAATCTTATATTAAGGTCTCGAGATTGTATTTAAAAGTCATTTGTGAAACTTATGATATGAATGATTTAAATATGATGATGATGCTAATGATAAATGCACTATCAGTTAATAACCAGAGTGATTATAACAATAAAGAGCGCATAGCAATACTCATAGAGCCATGATAGTTAAGCTCTTGTCATTTCGATATTCCTCTACACACACAAACACACACACACATGTAAATATGTATATATGAATTGAAGATGGGTGTGATGACAGTGGTATTTTTATTATGCTTTGTTCTAGATCGTGGCTGTGGCCAATATGATATAGAAGAGGAGAAATGTGCTCTGCCTCAGACCAAATGGTGGAATTTCAGCGATAGCACCCACAACTTGTCTCTGGGAACAGATATCTTGCAATGAATTTGGAAGCGTTATTGATATCTATCCTCTAGGGAATAATTGTGTGTGCATGTGCGTGACTGAGGGGAGGACTAAACATTCTTAATATTTTAAGGTTTTCAAGAATAATCTTCAAGTGAAAATAACTAATTAACCAAAGATACGATTTTCACTATCAAATTAAACCCTGAAAAGTGCTTCTAAAAAGCATTTTTTCGCAAAACGAAGCAAATTCATCTACATATTTACTTCATAAACTGTAAAAACACTTTTAAAACCATAGTTTGATTTTCACCCAAACACCCCCTAAGGAAACCATAAAGTCCATTATATATGGAAGTTTGTGAATTCTTTCTTGACTTCTCCAAAGAAAAGGCAAAAACAAAATTGCATAAAGTCCGTATTACTATTATGGCATGCCATTCCTGCTTTGTGCTACAATTCTACTGCTATTGCAATGATAGCAAAGGAAAAACGTGCTTTGCCATAAAGAACACCATGGAATATTACTGCTATAACTTTTATTGACAGGTTTCATTCCAACTCACATAGGAACTCTTCAAAACCTCAATGAGCTGGATTTGTCTCATAATAGCATTACAGGTGAGTTCTCTTCCACCCTTACTGCGTTGAATTTTTATTCGATTAGAAATGACCTCGTGTCTAGAACACATTAATTTGCATTCCGAATGAATGTTTCTACAGACACCATCCCAAATCAGATAAGAGCTCTTACTTTCTGGTGAGAATTCTTATAATCAGTAGAGATATATTTTAGATAAAACATTATAGATTTGGAAGACGAAATTATCCAATAACTCCTAACTAGCTCTTATATTAAATACCGGAAGTAGTAATATTTAATGATAGTGTTGGTGAATGGCAATAATGCAAAATGAATCAATTTTAAGACAACTTTTATTGCTTCAACTTATCTTGATTCCAGTGAATTAATTAGAAGCAACTTAGATACGTGTGTTTGTGTGTGAGGTGAGGACAAAACGATTCTTAATTTTTAAGGGTTTCAAGAATAATCCTCAACTTAGCTCTTATCTTGACTTGTCTAATAATATAACAATCTTACTGGTGAGTTATGTACCTTCCACTTCTACTATTACTATCTTGCAAATTCACTCAATTTAGAATTATTGTATTTATCTCCACATAATCCAATATATCTGTTGACAAGTACCATTCCAATGCTGATAGGAAGTCTTCAAAATCTGACCAGGCTTTAGTTATCTCAACAATCTTATGGGTAAGTTACTTAACATTTACTCTTACCAAACTCACTCAACTCATGTACTGGTATAAGCTGCCAGTTACTCTTAATGGTGCAAATCTTAATTTGGAATATTTGAAACTCAAGGGAAGAGGTTTGATAGGTAAGGTACCATTCCAGCTTTGCCCAATGACATTTTATGTGTTGATGAGTTGGACAAGGAATATTGTGTCTGTGAACTCCGGTTATTTGATTTTTTAAACTATTGATGATCTATCACTTCCTTTTTCTAGAATTTCAAAAGAAAAAAATTGGAGGAGGCAAGAAAATGAAAGAGACCGAAAACCAAGCTAATTTGGTAGCTAAGTTATTGGGCCTTGGATGTCCCAAATGCCCACTTTTCAATACTCATTTGCAAGGATCATCACATTTAACATAATTCTCATCACTGAAATGATATTGGGTCTGTTTGGATTAGTAGTAAAAAAAATAACTTATTTATAATTTGGCTTTTAGAAAAATAAGATTAAGTAAAAATTAGATTGGATAATATAAATTACATTTGGATTGACTTTTATAAATAAGTTAGTTTGTGAAAGTAAGTTGTTTGGATTATGATTAAATAAGTAATTTTAGTTTGCAAAATTACCAAAATGAGTATGACTTTTATTAAATAATAATAAATTTTAAATTTTAAATTTACATAATATAATAATTTTAAATTATTTATAAGCTCTTGTTGATCTCATATATTTTTTTATTTTTTATTATAAGGGCATATTTGAAAATAACATTATATTTCTAATTTATTTATTACTTTCAACTAATTTTAACTGATTTTTCATTATCCACAAATTAGTTATTTTGAGGCTTATAATAAGAATTATAGGAGCTAGTAAATTGCTTAATGTTTTCTCTCTTCGTGTTTCAAAAGTCAAAAGTCAAAAGTCAAAAGTCATAAGCCATAAATCATAAGCAACTAATTTCTAGTTATAGCTTATTATAGCTTTTTATGCAAAAGTTAGATTGCCTCACCGCCGTTTTGAGTAGGCCCATCCCATATTACTGACTCTGTAGAAGCACTTTAGAATCAATGGGATGATCTTATAACCGTTGGGTATTGAGAATGAGATCTTATGATCATTAGATATTAGCTCATTAGAGAAAGAATCACAATACGTTTAAGTTGGTGCTTAATTGAAATGACAAGTAATAAACAGCTAAGAATCACGACATGTTTAGGTAGGTGCTTAATTAAAATGACAAACAGACAGATGTCATCAACTCAAAATTTGTTGCAACGGCTGTCATTAATGGGTTTTTTGTCAGGTGAAACAGGTTTAAAACTGGAGCTTTTTATTTTTAATTTTATTGAATTTTTCTGTTATAAAAACTGTTATAAAATATTTTAACTTTAATCTAATGCCTTTTTTTTGGTTATAAAAGAACTCAAATTTATTTTTAACTCAATTCTCAACCAAAATCAAATTAGGCCAAAACAGGAATTCTTAATTTATCGGTAAAGGTTCTTTTTTTTAAAATTAATAATTAACTAATTTTTTTTTAGAAATTAAAAAATTTACCAATCATATTATGAATTCGACTCTATTTGGCTTTAAAAAGCGAAATGTTTTTTTTAAAAAAGAAAACAATCTGGTTTGGCTTTCTCTCAGTAGGCATTCATTGATCCAAACCTTGGGATAGAGAAAAGACAGACTCAAATTTTCCCCAAATAAAAACACGGAATAATAAAAGTTTACTGGCATTCATTAATGCATACGATGAGGTAAGCGAGAGGCAAGAGAGGTTTTATGTCCCTAAAAGATTAATCTTTAGAAGGTCTATGACATAATCAAACGGAGTTTCTTGCTGAAGGTGCTCTTGTAGGCAAGAATGGAGAGTAATTTCATAAATCTCATCACGCGGTGTGTTTCCACCCCTTCTTATAATGTTTTTTGGAGTGGGCATCTTATTGATTATTTTGTTCCGAAGAGGGGACTCTGCCAAGGAGTCACCCTACTTGTTTGTCTTGTATTGTATGAACAGGTTATCACATTTTCTTCTCCCCTAAAGTTCCCGAGGCTCTAAGGAGGAAAATTAGCTTGCTGCATGGCATGAAGATTGCAGAGGAGATTGGTAGGTGTACTTGGGGCTTCCCTCTCTGGAAATGGAAGACCTACAGAGACCTTTCAATATATAGCGGACAGAGTCAGATCTAAAGTTGATGCTTGAAAGGCGAATTGCCTCTTAACTAAAGGAAGAATTACTCTTGCCAAGTCGTTTTTAAGTAGAGTTCCAATATATCCTACGCAAGTTGCTAAGCTACCGATGAGTATTTGCAATGAAATAGGAAGAATTCAGTGAAAATTTCATTTGCATAATCAAATGCATGACCTGCATATAGATATAATAGCGGAAACCTACTGGTCTTTGCATCCTCTACTTCAGTCTTCAGCATAATCTTCAATTCCATTCTTTTTGGTTTAATCAAGTTCTGTAGATGCTTTTCTGATTTTAATGCAAGCTTTTCTAATTTCAGGCCATGTAAAGGGGCAGTCAACCTATTCCTTGCAGTACCTTCAACAATGATGGTTCAATCTTTGCTTACTCGGTACAGCCTGTTTCTGCACACGTTTGCAGCTCTGTGAAATAAATTTTGGCATCCTCTTTCGTGCCAAACGAAGTAACGTTGAGAATCTTTGATTTATATACCAGCTCACCCCAAAAAAAGAAAAAAAAAAAATTTACAATTTGTAATGAGAGTGGCTTGAAAAACTCCTCTGCACAGAGTATGCTTGAGGGGATGCTAAAATGCTAGAGAATCGTCTGGAATATTGGAATTAAGATAGAAAAAGAAGTAGAAACATGTAGGTATTTCACTGGAAAAAATGTAGGCATGCAAAAAAATCGCAAGAAAAGAGACTTAATTGATGGCTCTTCAGGGTGAACTTTTCTGCCAATGTCATCTAAGAAAGACAAGTTATATATATTAGAGAAACTGGATAAGCGCTATAAGAAGCTGTGCGTGATGTGTTTGTAACCCTGTTTTGCTATGATTGAGAAGTTATGCATTTGCGTAGTTCACTCACGGGTTTTGCTATTGCAGACTCATCTTGTGAAACAGAAATTATGAAAAAATACCAAAAAGAAAAATCTGAAAGAATGTCGTTAGACCTTGTGTGAATGATATGTTCATATTTCTGTTTATAGGTCTGCTATGACTGGAGTAAAGGGGCTGAAAATCATAATCCTGCGACAGCAAAGACTTAAATCTTCCTGCATTTGCCACAGGTATTCAATGATTTGGTCGTAAAACTAAATGTTCTTTAATGGCTTTTTTTGGCAACATGCGAATATGATATGCTCCTGCAATGCAGGAAAATGAGTTTAAGGGCAATCCTCGACTTGGAACAACTGGGAGAAAGTAGGGATTATCCTAGTTTTGTATTACCCTTCTACGCACATAGATGTTTTATACTAGTGTCGAATGCGGGGCATGGTCTTGACTTGCTGTTTACTGTTTTCATTCTCTGTTCCAGATATGATGTATATTACTCAGATTTGGATCCTCTCACGTGATATGATCGTCATGTGAACAGAAAAATAGATGCATTCATAGCAGAGAAGGTACGATATTTTATTTATTTTTCTCCACACAGCACGTCGTCATCATGTTACTATGGGAGGATCCAAATCGCATTGGTCAGTAGTTTGGTAGTTTTATGATGAAAGATGGTTTTAGTTTCTACGGCGGAAGGCATCTGTAAGTAGTCTGTGATTGCTTTACATAGAGATTGCTGAATTGCAACATATTTAACACTTTTAAGTTGTATATATATTTCATTTCATTTATAGTTTCGTTCGTGGCGTGAAGGGTTCAGGCAAACAGTCGTGGGTATGAATGTTAATTGATTTATCAGAATTGGTCTGTCCTATATATTCCTTCAATTCTAAATATAAGACCCATTTTATAGTGTAATTTACACTGTAAAATGAGTTTTATATTTTGGAACGAAGGAGTATAACAATAAATCTTGTCTTTCAGCTGTCGCGAAGGCTTCACACACGCACGCACACCCCTCCCTGTCTTCTTCCTTCTCTTTCTTTCATTCCTTCTTCTTCTTCTTCTTCTTTTTCCTTCTCCTCCAGCACTCCTTCCTTGTCCCCATAATATATCCGTAGCATTGAGCACCGAGCTCCAAGAGCAGGGTGTAACTAGCAGCATCTGCGCCTGGGCCCTGAAATTGAGTAGGACTTGAGCGGAGATCATCATGAAACGAGCATTCAGCATATGGTCTCGTTCGTAGAAAGTCTTCAGTTCAAGATAAACGAAGACTTTTAAGTTATTCTTAATCTATTCCATTTTAATGCTGTGAAAAGAATTAGATGAAGGGAGAAGAATCAGTAACAAATGAAAGAACAGTTAATATGTTTAAGGCCGCCCATTCCTCCCTCAAGGAGGCAAATTTTTTGAAAGGCGCATCTGAAAAATTTTATCAGGAAATTCAGTTATTCGGTATTTTAAAATATGAGAAATCATTACAGTATTTGAAATGCAGATCCCATATCCAAGTCGAAGTTGAAGAATAGAGACTGACAATTTGGATTCATCTATTAAGGTTTGGGAGAACAGGTTATTATATTTTTGGCTATTATATGGATCCGTTAAGGGGAGTAGACATTACTATCTTAAATTTCATGCTCCTCCTTCCATGCAGGTGAATAATGATACTCACATGCTGTTTTACTCGTTCTATCCTCAATCATCATCAGGTGAAGAGTTTATTTGAACGAAGTTCAAATGACATACCTTCTAGTTCCACCATGGCCTTCTTGATCATAAGCTTGAACTTACCTGCATGGAAAATTAAGCGTCAATAGAACGCAGAGAAAGCACTCACATAAATACGCCACAAAGTCCAAAAAATACATGAAAGATAGGAGTAACAATAGTAATAACATTGACTGCATTTTACTGTCAACTCCAAGCTGCAACACATTCAAGTACAACAACGGAACAGGAATACAAGTCTTTCGACTGAGTTATTAGTTAATAAATTTGCAATTAGAAATAACAAGTTAGTTAAAGTAACAAGTTAGTTAAAATAACAAGTATTTATTTGTAGGTGACGAGTTTTATATGTGGATTTAACAATTTTATAATTAAAAATAATAAGTTAACTCAATTAAAATAATAAATATTGGTTCAGAAATAACAAGTTTAGTATGTGAATTTAATAAGTTTGTAATTCAAAACAACAAGTTAGGTTTGTTGAACTAACAAATATTTACTTGGAAATGACAAGTTAAATTTAGGAAGGAAGCACATTATTTTATATGTATATATATATGTGTAACTATTCTAGACTTGTTATTCCCTATTTCAAACTTGTAATTCCATATTTTAAACTTGTAATTTCTTATTTTCTATTGCAAACTTGTAATTCCTCATTTCAAGCTTGTAATTTCCTATTGAAGATTTGTTATTCCCTATTGTAGACTTATAATTTCCTATTTCACACTTGTATTTTTTATTTTAGACTTATAATTTTCTATTTCAGACTCGTTATTTCCTATTTTACACTTGCAATTTTCTATTTTAAACTTATAATTTTTTATTTTAGACTTGTTATATCTTATTATAGACTTGTAATTTTATATTTTGGATTTATAATTTTTTATTCTAAACTTGTTATTTCTTATTATAGGCTTACAATTTCTTATTTCGGACTTATAATTTTCTATTTAAGATTTGTTATTTCTTATTGTAGACTTATAATTTTCTATTTTCCACTTATAATTTCTTAGTACATATTTGTAATTTTCTATTTGTAATTCAAGCTAAAATAAAGTTTGCCACGTGCTTACTGAATATGACATGACATGTCCCACACTCCTCCCGTGTGGTGTCACTTATCTTTATTACATGTTTGTGTGCAATAGCATTTCTATTGGCTACACGCCTTACATATAGCTATGCGTTACCATTTGCGGACTTCCCCCGATTAATTTCATAAATATAAAAAAGAAAAAAAAAACTTATTAATCATGAGCCGCACGCTCAGGGGACATGAGACTTTTAGGTCCTGTTCGGAATCACGACTAAAATAATTTATAAGTACGTTTTAGGTAAGTTGAGATAAATTTTTTTTTACATAATTACTTTGTATTTTGCAAATTACGGTTAAAAAATTACTTATAAGTCATTCTAAATAGACTCTTGGGCTCTGTTTGTGTTTTTGAGTGGTTTAAAAGTAACTTATCCAGCTCATGAGTATGTTTTAAAAATTCTAGCGTGTTAGGATAAGTTTTTTTCTTATCCTACTTAATTGGATTCATAAGCACAATTGGGTTAAGTACCTCTGAGCTATTTATTACTTTTTCATTGTGCTTATAGGTGATTGGTACTATTAAAACAATAATTATTCTTAAAAAAATTTTCTCACTCTTTTTCTCCATTATCCGCTCACGCTTTTTGGTTCCATCTCCTTGCTCCTTCATCCACTCCTTCCCCCTTCTTGCCTGACTTGTCCTTGTCATGGCCAAGTTGTGCTCGCCATCTCCATCTCCTGGCCGTCGTGGGACCATCGAGAGCAAAGGCACCATTGCGAGTTGGGTAGTGTGGAGGGAGATGAAGAAAAGGAAAAAAAAAATTAGGGCCCGTAAAATTAAAAATAAAAAATAATTAAATAAAAGAGGTAGCGAATACACGCTCTTTGCTTGGAGTTATGCGGAGATTTTTTTTTTCCTTTTGACATTTTGCTTCTCTGATATATTAGGAATTTTTTATTTGAATTAAATCTAAATTTGAAAATTATTTTTGTGTTAAAAAATATGTTCTGTAAATTTTTTAATCCGAATATATTTATTTCATTAAATAGTTTAAAATTATTGTATTATGTAAATTGGTTTTTTTTATTTCACATTATCTAATAAATGTTGCACCCATTTTGATAATTTTATAAACTAAGTTTAATTATTTAATCACAATCTGAACAATTTTTACTTTTACCCAATTTAATTTTTTAAAAAACCAATTCAAATATAAATCGTATTATCCAATCTAACCTTTATCTAATTTAACTTTTTTATAAATCAAATTAAAAATAAGCTACTTTGTTATTTTAAACAGGCACTTAATCATGTTTCAAAAGTCTTAATCATGAGCTGGAAGCTTAAGTGATATGCACCCAATCTTTCATAAAGCTCGAAGCTGTGATGTTAAACCCATAATCATATCGAAACACTTCAGCTGCTTCCCTATCTGTCTTTCCTATATTATTACGAGGAATCCCATGGTTACAAAGAACGTAATGGCTCACCCAGCAACACTTGATCATCACCCAAAAAAACCATATTTTTCGGAAAAATAGATGCATGTTGAGGGGTCTTAAACCGATGCTAGAAGGGCTCAAATTCATTAATGGGATGATAACGCAAATGCCTGGAAACTGATCGCCAATGTCAGCCTCTTTTGTTTTTCAAAATACAGAAGGGCTTTTTGGTCTTTTATGCTTAATTTTATAATTTTAATTTATGATCCAGTCCCTTCAAACAATTTTTTTAATTCAAGTACCCATTTTATTTTTAATAGTCAAGAAGTGTTTGATATGTGTCTTCAGATGTACTTGAAAAGTTATCCTCCCTTCAATCCTCAATGGAAGGATTTTTAACTTTTTCATAATGTAATATATTTTGTTTAAAATATTATTTTTTTTTCATCTAATACTCTTAACTAACTATAAATCTTACTAATTAATTACTACCTTCTATCCTTAATATAAAAAATCATTTAATTTTTATTTTGGACCCAAATATAAGACTCCAATCTATTTTGTCTCTCATATTTATCTTTTTTTTTCCTAAAGTAGTTCTTGTAATAATGATAGTTTTAGTCAATATACTTGATTAGCAAGAATATTTTAGGAAAAAACAATACTTATTTATTACAAATAAGTAACTTAAATAGTTTTCTTAATTTTTTTAAATTAACCAACCAGTTCTTATATTAAGGATCAGAGCTAGTAGTTAAATTTCTCCACTGATTTTTATTGAAAATATTACTCCCTCATCGTCTTAATTTGAGGGGGTGTTTGGATCCCCTATAAGTGTTTTTTAAAAGTACTTTTCCGCAAATCAAAACAAACTCATCGACATATTTACTTCGTATACCGTAAAATCACTTCTAAAATTATGGTTTAGTTTCTATCCAAATAGCGTCTTAAGTGTAGAATATCTATCCAGGAGTTTTCGAAGTTCACGCAAAAACTTTGATCATTAACGATGGAACTTTTTGAATTCGTCCGCGGGGTTTGTAAAAGTCGGAAAAAGCATATGTGGATCTCTCTCCAATATAGATGTCAAAACGGGATAACCCCATTGGGCCAGCCGTTCAAGCCTTTTTAAATGATTGACGGGACTTGTATTTTAAGAGTTTCAAAAAAAAATTAGACTCAAAAGGGTTAGCTTTTTAGGATTCAGAAATAAAAAGGCCAACCCTTTTAAGCCCGTCTATTTTTTTTTAATATCAAGATATTTATACAATTACATATTAGTTTTTTATGGATAAGTCTGAACTAAAAAATTATTTTGAAGAACTAATACTTAATCCAGATAATTGAAAAGAATTAGATGTTTTGAACTAGAAAAAGTACAATTAAAATCAATTTTCAATTCTTTCAAGAATACTAGTTGATATTCATAACATTTCAATCACTATAGTAGCTGTTGAATCTTCCTTTTACTATTCTTTCATATGTCTAAACAAAATATAAAAATTCTCTTATTCTAACAAATGTTTAGGCTTTTATTTATACTCGTAACTACTACATAGTTTAGCTTTAGATAAAAGTGATGAAAACAAAAATCTTGATATTTTTATCACTGGATAAGAGCCCGTCTCTAATGAAGAAAAATCAAATATTGTTGATCTTGATGATAGTGATGAAGATGAAGATAATAATCATGTTGATGTTGTAAATCTTTAGCTACTTAGTTTTTGTCTATTTGCTTTCCCTATTTTATTTGGTTTTGTTTTTTGAATTTGGATAACAGTCATTAGTGTTTGATGTTTTTCTCTATATATCATTAGTTCATTTTACTAATATTATAATTTGAATAAAATTTGTTTGATGTTTTATTATTTCTTATTTCAAAACAATTGAAAAGAGTTTAAATTTTAAAAAATAATATAAAAGGGCCAGCTTTTTTAAATCCTGAACCCATATATTCGAGAGCCGAGCTTTAATAATATGATAATATGCTGGTTTTAAAGGATCGGTTTTTTTTTTATATTTTGGCCCTTCAAGAGCTAGCCTTTTTAAGGTTGGGCTATCTATTGAAACCTCTATCCAATAGCATTCTCTCTAAAGCCCAATATGACATACAATATTTTGGTTGCCCTATCACTTAACCTGGGCGATAATTTGACCCAGAAAAAAAGCCTGGACGATAAAGAAAAAGCATTGACAAATTCTTTATAAAAAAAAACAAAAGAAAGAAAAGAGGGGCTACTTTTTTTTTTTGGTTATTTAATTGTCAACCTTGCAAAATAAAGACCCAAATGGGCGATCACCTTCCATTAACCAATAAGACTGGAATTCTCTAATTGTACCTCCAGTACTTAATATAATAACTAATTTGATATTCAATTTAATTCTAAATATAAAGCTCCAATTTTTTTTAATATTTATCTATTTTATTCTCAAATCATTCCTATAGTAATTACATATGTTAATAAATTAGTATCTGTGGGTATTCAAACACACATGATTAATAAGAGTATCTTAATGAAGACAATATTTCTATATTATAGAAAAATGGTGGATGTAAGAATCCACGGCTAATGGAATCATGCCTTTCAAGTTGCACGTTTTTTACCATATCATTTCAAACAAAGTTTTATCATAACATTACTATAGTTTGAAGTATTTACTACAAATAACTAATTTAATTAAATTTTTTAATCTCTCTAAATTAATCAGTTGGGTCTTATATCAAGAGTAGGAGGTAGTAGTTTATATACCCATTACCCCATCTTTCACGTTATTGCTAATTCAGAACTTTGAAATATTAATTATTAAAAATTACTAGAAGAGGCCTATAAAGAGCATATAAACAATATAATATATGCAAAGCCATGATAAGCTTTCGTGATTTCTATATTGCTATGGGTGTGATAGTGGTATTTTTATTATGCTTTGCTATATCTTGCTTTCAAATTAATAGCCGCGGCCAATATGACATAAGAAGAGAAACATGCTCTGCTTCAGACCAAATGGTGGGATTTTAGCAATATTGCTCACAACTTCTCAGAGCCTTGTGACTGGAAAGGCATATATTGTGATGACTTTGGAAGCGTTTATTGAGATGAATCAACCCAGGATCATTGCACAGCGCCCTCGGCTAGATCTCAACCCGTGCGTTTCCCAACCTACAATATTTGATACTCAAGGGAAGGGTCTAAGAGGTAACATTCCAAATGAGATAGGAACTCTTCATTGTCTCAGGCATCTGAACTTGTCTCATAATAATCTTATAGGTGAGTATGTACCTTTCAAATTCACTCACTTTGAAAATGAATTTATCTCTATAATTGAATAGAATGTGTTATCCGCATATACCCGAGTAGATATTTCTCACCTTATAGTTGTTCTATAGCTTTTTTCAGTAACTTTTTGTTCATAGTTACTTGGCAAAATGAATAAATATTTAAAACAAAGTGAACTTGAATCTTGTATTTAAAACCAAATTGAATTTTTAACTCTCCCCTAAGGACTGAAGGTAATATTTAATTGTGCCCATCTCACACGTTATGTTTATGTCCACTGCCTTTTGGATGTTCTTCAAAGACTTTTGACTCTAATGCGTGCCCATCTCACATGTCTTTAACTCCTTTTTAGGAGTTTCATGGCACCACTATATATATGTTTTGGGTTGTGTTCTAATAAAGAAACAAAGTTAAATTTAATTTTTGTTATAAAAAAAAATCAGAACATTTATGCATTGCTCCCTTTTGTTCTACAAAATTAGAAAAGAGGTGGAAAATATTATATTTTCATTAATGATAATCAAGGTAATCAAGTAAATTACTCTTTCACTTTCCACTTTAATATTATATATATTTATTGCAAAACAATTACTATAACATATGTTTTTGAATTTTTTTGTTTTCAATACTTATTCCAAAAAAATACTACACACTTGTTCAAAGAAGCCTTTGTTTTCCTTACTTTATTTTTTTTTAATAATAGTCAAAGTTATTTAACATGCTTCTTTATATAT
The DNA here is from genome assembly GCF_004799145.2 of Neltuma alba. Lineage (NCBI taxonomy): Eukaryota > Viridiplantae > Streptophyta > Magnoliopsida > Fabales > Fabaceae > Neltuma > Neltuma alba. Next base: position 702,230 of record NW_021635275.1, read on the forward strand.
CACTTAAAAGTTGGTAATATGTTTTTATAAAAATCAATTTATGCTCCTACAAAGACTTGACCTCCCCTCCGGGGGGCTCATTAGGTGGTCACCTAGCATTAGTTTCACTGTAGAAACTCCAAAGACTGAAGACTTTAATATTGGCGAAGACTATTAACAACTTTGCCAGTCTCATACGGTACCATTGTGTCCATTATTTGCCATGGGACCTACTTTGACGCGTAAACAATTCTTCAAAGCCATGATGATATAGTTAAGCCTTTGTGATTTCAATATTCCTCCATCTATATAATGACTCTATGGCTGCACTCATTTAGTGATTACTCTATCTAAGCAAAGTAATTAAAGATGGCAACAATAAGAGTGCTATTTTTATTATGCTTTGCCACAACTTGCTTTGAGATTGACGGTGCTGCTTCTGTCATGATAGAAGAGGAGAAACATGCTTTGCTTCAGAGCAAATGTGGGGTTTTAGAAATAGGATTGACAACTTCTCCGACCCTTGTGACGACAAAGGCATATATTGCAATGATTTTGGAAGGGTCGTTAGGATGAATCAACCAAGGATCACTCCACAACACCCTCGGCTTGCAGATCTCAACCTCACTGTGTTTTCTAACTTGGAAGATTTGGCACTTGAAGGAATGAATTTGATAGGTAACATTCCAACTCAGATAGGAGCTATTCGTAGTCTCATCTCTCTAGACTTGTATAATAACAATCTTATTGGTAAGTTTTGTAACTTCCATCTCTTACATACCTTGCATACTCTCTCCGTTCATTTTTTTCAATTAATGTTATGTCATAAAACTATTATTATAAAATTAAATAAATAAATTTAAACTATTAAAATTTGACTTGTACACATAGTTGATTGTTGCATATAGAAAAAATAGGAAAAAATTAATTTATGAAATATTACAATAATGTTTTTATAAAATAGTAAATCTAAACCATTCATTTTATTATTTATAAAAGAAGAAATGAGATTTGAGAAGAAAATGAGAGCATTTGGATTCCAATTTTTATTTGGTAAAAAATAATCTAGAACACATGTAACTCAAATGGCTAGTTTTAACAGATACCATTCCAACATTGATATGAGCACTTCAAAGTCTCACATTTTTGGATTTGTCTAGTAACAACAATACAAAAAAATGGCTTATTATCGATGGAATTAGCGATGGAAAATTATTCCGTCACTAACTTTTGATGAACTACTGATGAAAATTCCGTCGCTAAATTAGTGAAAGAATTTATGTCCATCACCAAATTCAGTAGCTAATCTGTCAAAAAATTTGTTAGTAAATATTCAGCGACAGAATTAGTGATAGAATTTATCCATTGCAAAAACCTTATAGGTGTCTTACCTTCCACCGTTGTCAACCTTATTTAGAATTGCTAGATTTGAGTAGAAACAAAATAGTTGAAGTCATTCTTTTAACTTTAGGGTTTTATGACAAATCTCCACAACTTGTCTGGTTTCTTGTCGAAAATTTTTTTGTTTTTAAAAACAAAAAAACAAAAAAACTTGTTTAGCAATATGTTTTAGTTTATTGTTTTAAAAAACAAAAAAACAATAATATGTTTTTAAAAACTGAAAAACCAAAACAACTTTTACATGTTTTCTTGTTTTTGTTTTTGTGTTTTTTATTTTTTGTTTTGAAAAATTAGAGAAATCTTCTTCTCTTCTTTTCTACTACCTACTACTTGTCACTAACGATGATAACTACCACTTGTCAAAGTATAATTTTTTATATTTTTTTCAAATGTGATTTTTTTTAAATTATTTTCCAAACAAAGTCTTTTGTTTTTTGTTTCCAAAACTTGTTCTTAAAAAAAATTTTATAAAATTATTTTGAGAATAAGAAAATAAAAAACAAAAATAAACAGCCCTTAATATTTATACTTAAATTTATTTAATGCAAGTGATGCCCCTTCTTTAATTTTTGCTTTGAGAGATTTACAACACTGATAATTCTCAAAATCAATTAAGTGGTAGCATGCCAGAAAAATATGGAATAGACTTGTAATAGTTGTACTTAATTACTTTCCACCTATGCAGACCTTATTTGTTTGGAATTGTTCAATATGAATATAGCCATTCCTTTAGCATTGTGTCTTATGACAAATATCAAAGGCTTATATTTGTGCACAAATTTATTCACTACATTATAAAAACTAGTACTATATTTGAATTTTAGTGGAATGGTGACAGGTATCATTTCAACTCAAATAGGAGCTCTTCAAAATCTCATTTCTCTAGATTTATCTTGTAATAGCCTTGTGGGTGTGCTACCTTCCACCGTTGCCAAACTTATCTAGAATTGCTAGATTTGGGTAGAAACAAAATAGCCAAAGTCATTTTCTAAACTTTGGATTTTATGGCAAATTTCCATGACTTATATATATACTTAAATTTATTCACTGCAGGTGATATCCCTTCTTCAATCTTCAATTTGAGAGTTTTACAACACTTTGTTGTTTCCAAAATCAATTAAATGGTAGCATGCCAGAAAAATTAGAAAATTTCAATTACCGCTCTCATACAGACATCTCCCATAATAATCTAAGTGGAAACATGTAATACATTTTGAATGATTACTTTCGTTTTGATGGTAACTTTAGTCACAACAAATTCACTAGAATATTACCATCTATTATATGCAATGCTCCATCATGGTGTAGCATTGATTTAAGCTACAATAGTATCTCTGGTAGCAAATCTAGAGAACTTGGTGGGCTACAGTACATCAACTTGTCATACAATCTTCTTAGTGGCTATGTTCCAGGTGAAGTTCATAGCTCTTTTCATCATGACATTTTAAATGGCAAAAAAGAATTACTTGGTCCAGAGAAGATACATAAAGGCTCAAAGTCTTTCCTGAGAATCATTATTCCTTTGGCAATTTTTCTTGTCATCACATTTGTTGTGGGTTTCATCTTATTTAAGTCATTTAAAAAGAACAAGAAATCCATAAGTGAGACAAGAGAAGCAAAAAATGGGCATTTGTTTTCCATATGGAATTATGATGGAAAAATTACATATGAAGACATTATTAACGCAACAGAGGACTTTGACGTCAAATATTGTATTCGAACCGATGCCTATGGAAGTGTTTATAGAGCACAACTTCCAAGTGGCAAAATTGTAGTATTGAAAAAACTTCATAGAAGAGAATACGGAAACGCATCTTTTGCCAGGAGTTTTCACAATGAAGTGAAAATGTTGAGTGAAATTTGCTATCGCAATATTATAAAGCTTTAAGGTTTTTGTTTGCATAATCAATGCATGTTTCTCATCTATGAATACATGGAAAGCAGAAGCCTTTTTTATGTGTTGAATAATGATGACGAAGCTAAAGAGTTGAATTAGAGTAAGAGAGCGAATGCCATCAAAGGAATAACAAATGCTTTGACGTATATGCATCATGATTTTGCTCCTCCAATTATCCACCAAGACATAACAAGCAATAATATATTGTTGAACTCAAACATGAAGGCTTTTCTATCTCACTTTGGCACAACTAGAATCATTGATCCAGATACATCTAATCAAGCTCTTTTAGTTGGTACTTATGGTTATATTGCTTCAAGTGAGCTTTTCTGATTCTCTACTACTACTCCTTCTGTGTTGTATTTTATTTTTATAGTATATTACTTATATTGGGATTAATACATAATTTATTTAATTTTTGGTCTATTGCAGAGCTTGCATACTCCTTAGTTGTTACTGAAAAATGCGATGTTTGTAGTTTTAGGGTGGTGACATTAGAAACAATTATGGAAAGACATCTTGGAGATTTGATATTATCTTTGTAAAAAGTATGTACAGGAAGCATTTTGCTAAAGGATAATTTAGACTCATGTCTCCCTTTGCCATCACGGAAAGATGCAGAAGACGTGACTTTTCTGGTCACAATAGCATTAGCATGCTTGAACCCATCTCTTAAATCCCGACCATCAATGCAACAAGTGTTTCAAAGGCTTTATCTACAAACCTTCCATTAGTCTTTCCTTTCAACAATATCTCAATCCAACATTTAGCGAATGAAGATATGCCAATAATGCAGTAAAAAGCTTGGACATTTGGCTTATTGTTTCCTTTGTACATGAGATGAAACCTTTAAAGACTGGCTTCAAAGTCTAGATTTGAAGTTTGCCATATCTTTAATTTCTTGCAGCTGATATTTGTCTTATTCTGTTTAAATAATAAGGTATGAAAATTGAATTACAAGAAATGTATACACAAAAGCAACCTCACCAAACCTACTTCTACACAGAATGTTTTTGTTACTAAACTTGTCTATTGCAAATTGAAACCTTTCAAGCTGACCAAAGTGAGTTTCAAGAGCCTCCTCAGATCAGCTTCCAGTATAAGGGGAAAATGTTAGTAAATCATATATGGCTGTCATATAAATCATCAATCAATATATATAACATCTTTTCCATAATTCAACTTATTAACAAGAACATCAAAGAAAAAAAAATCTTCTCTCCTCTTCCATTAATAAATATTTAGAGCAATAACAGCTCCAGTAGCACTACTTCCTATAAACTATACTGTCAAGTAGAATAGAGTGATTGGCAGAATTTTGATATGTTCCTGCTCATTAATGGCTATGAGCTTACACTTCATCATTATATATATATATATATATATATATATATCTATAGATAACTTAATTTCTACATTTGCATAAGGTCATTGAAATTTAGTAGAAATACTCACAGGATTTGCAACAAATTTGAAACCCCTCAGAGTACGCATTTAGAAGCGTTATGGTTTAAGCAATTTATGAAACAAGCCCGTAGATTGAAAATTGCACTAGGTTCTTGAGTTACTGTTCACGGATTAAATTTCAGATTTTTGGTCTAATTTTGAAAAATCATAACTAAATCTAGAAAAATCAAAATGGAATGTTTCCAATTTTCACATAAATCTCTTTCAATTCTCTACAAGGGAAAAATAACAATTTGGACTTAAACCTTGCCAATTCATACAGTTTATTTATCAAATATTACTGTTTATTTGGTCAAAACAGTATTTTTCAGAAATCTTGCCTCAACTTTGAACAGCCATAACTCTTAGCATACACATCCATTTCATGTGATCTGCCACTTGTTTTAAAGCTTAGGATGTGCTCTAAATACTCACCAAATTTCATGGCAAAATTCGTTCATTTTCTTTGTCTCATCATTGGCACAAATTCATGGCTCATTTAGGGACTCTCTAACTCCCTAACTTAATTCAACATTTTCAAATAAATTCATTCCTTATGATTTGCCATGCTATTTTTGCACATAACATTACCATTCATCTTCTCACTTCATATTACATGCCATAAGCATTTATAAATATCATACAGGATACATAGCATAATGGAACATCAATTAACATTATGGGTTACATAACATGACATGTTATGATAATATGGTAACTCTTCCTTCCTTCCATCAAGTTTGCCTCCTTACTTCTTGAATTCTTCTTTATGCTCTTTATACCTATTAGGGGTTGTTAAGGGAGGGTGAGATTCGGGAGAACCTCAGTAGCAAAAACTACCCATAAGCATGCAAGACATAATGCACATGCATGACATGTTATAACATTAACACATGAATGCCATGGAAAGTAAGCTAAAGCATTTCATGCTTTCATAACATATTGCCAAGGAAAAACATAACATAAACCTGCAAACATAACTTTACAAACACTTCATCATATCTTAGTCACATCATGGCAACACAACCACATCATGCAAGCATACATATCAAGCACACATTATAGGTAAGTTTACTACCTTGCAACATGGCTTTCCCCTTGCTTTTCTTTTAGCTCCCTTATTCTTTCAATCACATGAGCCTTCAGTTAGTGTCCCCAAACATCCTCTTGGATGTCTCAAGGTCCTAAACCAACACAAAACATTCATTAGAACCAGGACACTAACCTATTCTTACTTGGTTCTTTTTCGAACATACTTTAAACTTAACGTTTGAGTTTCAATTCCAATCTTTATAAAATCATTTTCACATGCTATTCCCACATAATTTACATGTAGAATCTATTTCCAAGTTCAAAACAATCAAAATCCAACTCCTTCCCCCTTAAACAGATTTGGCCGACCACTATGGGTTAGGAATCCAAAATTTTCATTTTCAATTCTAATGCTTCCAAACATGTTTTCTCCATATATCCCTACACAAAATCATCATTTAAACTCATTGGAAGCATCAAAATCATCAAAATCTAATCCTAACACCCAGAATCAGTCAGAACTGAAATATTACACAAGTTAAGAGGAAGTTGGATTTCTTGCAAAAACAATGCAAAACCACTTGATTCTTGTTGTTTTCAAACCCTTAAACAATTCCCTAACATCAATATCATCATATCCTAACCCAATCAAATTCGTGCAGCACCTTTTCCTAGGTTTTCAACCATTTAAAACTCAACCAAACCAACATCCAATCTCAAAAATAGCAAGGGGGTTAAACACTACATCAAAATCCATAAACATACCTTGCTTTGAACCTTGGATTGGCTTGGGATTACATGATCTTCCTCTCCTCCTTCTTTTCCCTTGCTGTTCGGTCTCTCCCTCTTGTCTCTACATTTGGCCGAACCTTGCAAGTGAATGGGAGGGTGGTTATTTATAACCATCTTGCACAAATCTTGGCCATTGATTTCAATTTTGGGTGGCTTAATCTTGGCCCTTGATTTCTTTTCTTTCTTGCCAAGAAATTTGCCACATGTGCTGCCCTTCCTCTCTCCTCTTAGTCAGCATTTTTCTGTCCAAAATATCTTCAAAATTTCGGACCAAGTGGAAGGAAAACAATCAGCCACATATGCAAGCTTATTTTACAAGCTTACTTGAGATATTTTGCAAAGTCATGATTAAACCTTATCCAACCAACTTGACCATGTACATGGGCTGAGGAAGCACGAAATTCTCTGATTCTTTGGGCTAAATAAGGGCCCCAAATCTGGTTAGAAAGCAATGGGATTAATCTAGTTCAATCCCAACCACAATCCTTTACCCGATTTTCTCCTTTTAGGCCTTTATTAGGAAAAATAGCTCAGGGCCTCCAAAAATTCATTTCTTTTCATGAAAAATTCACATTTAATATAAAAGTATGATCTGAAAATTTTGGAGGTTTTTCATAACCTATAACTATTTATTTCACATTTTTTTCGAAATTGGGCTTTTATCGATAGAATTTCGGAATTAAATTCCCCATAAATTATTTACTTCATTTCCAATGCTTGGAAAAAATTTTATAAATTCAAATATATTCCAAAGGAATTTATTCCTATTTTTTCTTGAATTATTGAGGCCCTCATATAATTAAAATAATTATATTTCCTCAATTTTTACTATTTTTTTCAAAAATAATTATTTCCGGGAAAATTTCACCATAATTTATTTTGGACCATTTTCACTCTCAAAACATCATATGGGCCTGAAAAACATATTATTTGGCCTCTTTCCATCTTTGGGGAATTTTTGAGAATTTTGGGCATAATTTCTATTTTTATCGTTACTGGCCTGAAACTTTGCAAAATTATGATTTTACCCCTAGGTTGGCTTAGCCTCATAACTCATCTCATTGGAGCCTCCAATATAACTGTTGGTCTACATTCATTTCTATTTCTCATTCTTGGGCCTTGAGAATCTATTAGAGTCTTTAACTTTCTCTTTTCTTAGTGTCAAAAAACTTTTACTTTGCGATTTAATCCCTAGGAATCCCCCTGTCCCTCTAGCCTTCAGGGAACCTCTAGGACTTCTACCAAAAAGAGTTTTAGTAGCCTGCCCTTTTTAGGCTAGTTTTGGTACTTCTAGGCTAAAAATTCGAGATGTGACAGAATTAAAAGTAGTTAAGGTCGTGAAATGACTCTTATCAAGCTGTTATTGTGGAGACGCCAATTTCAGAGAGCGTGGAGGATTAGTTTGCGAATAATAGCATGCTAATGTACAGAGATATGAAAGTAATGGGCAAACACTTTAATAAACTATAGAATGTGTTACTCCAATTCAGGTAACATATGACTTGTTCCTGGGAAAGTAAATTTACTAAAGCAAGAAAATCCACTATTGAATTGAAAGTTCTTATCATAAATATTCCCCAAATTTTAAATTTAGTTACGATATGCAACATTAATAACTTATATTGTTTCTTTATACAAAAGCAACTAATGAAATTTTGGGATGCAATAGAAAGCGGTTAGAAGACAATCAATTTATTCATTGCAGAGGAGAACAGATAATAGAACTTGCAACCCAACCATTAATTTATCTTAAAATTAATGTTCATTTGATTGCAAGCTCACTCATTCATACTTCCTAGAATATATCAGACAACGAAACAAAAATCCCCCTTTACAATTTACTGTGATAAGATAAATTCATATTGTTGAAAAAGATCAAGAAGACTACATGTGTTTTTCCTTCCTCTTGTTGCTCACCCTCAACTAGGCATGCTGGAAGCCTTAATAGCTATTTGAATAATAACGATCCGATGTTAAGAAGAAAAAGCAAAATGTCGTATAGTACTTTTGGAAGCTTGCTCAATGTTTATGAGATGCTACCAGATATGTGATTTATGTGCACATCCAAGCTCACAAATTTTTCAAATATCCAAATTCAGCAGGGATTTTTCCAATTATATTGTCACTAAAAAATTCCTTGACATAGAAAATAACAAAAATTTGGATTTGAGCAAAAAGAAAAGTCCCAACAAGTAGCACAGAATATGAGCCCAAATTTGGTAAGGTCCTGTTGATTATAATGGTTGATAAAGTGAAGTTCCTTGTGTCTTACTCCATCCAAGAACCACCCCTCTGATCTTAAGATATTGTCTAATCTCCAATATATGAGGGTGAATTCTAAAGGTCTATCTTTATTTTATAAAGTTTCTTTCCTGTGTAAATAGTAATAATCAAAATATGTGCATCTCTTTTCAACCAAACTATCGGGATGAAGGATGCTTAACTTATTCCCTCAACTAATCACCTTCCAGTACAGACCCAAGTCATTCAAATGGTAAGTAACATTGGGAAAATGGGTCAGCCCAGCCCTACAGGACGGGCCTACGGGTTAGCCTGTTTAAGCCCAGGTCCCAAAAGTGACCAATTTTTTCAAGCCTGACCCGTGAGATAACAAGCTCGGGCTGGCTCATAAGCTTTTGACCTGTTTAACTAAAATGTATTTTTTAATTTTTTTAATATATTTTATCAAAATAATAAAAATGAAATGACAAAATTACTAATAAAGGGTATAAATATCAATAAAATTAAAGTCACAAATATAAACATTATCATGTCTAAACATCTATCACAATGTAATAGAGTCTATTGAATAAATAAACTAAATGGAAGACAAATGTAAACAACTAAATAAGCACTAAGTTCAGTAAATAATTACAATATGGATGACCTGGTTTAATTATAAATAATTAAGTAAAAAGTTTAACTACAAACATAGTATACATAAAGAATAATCATTCATCCTACCGGCAAAAAAGAAAAGAGTCCATCATTCCTTGTTCTAAATTCATTTCTAACTATAAAAATAATATAGATCTTTACTTTAATTCAAAAAATTTTTTAATTAATTCTATTTCAAGCATAAAAAATATGAGAGAATGACAAATAAAAACTGTAAAAATTACACATACTATATTTTAACAGGTTTTGACAGCTTATAAATAGCAACACATCTTGTGAATATACCTAGTTTTAAATTTTGTAATTTTCACCTTTTTTTTTGTTATTTTTCCAACAACTATAGTCATTCTTTTTTTCTTTTTCTTTTTTTTTTGGTGAATGCTATCTATGAGAGCTGTTGGAATGAGTAAAACTAATAGTGCATTATGCATAAAATGTTAGGGTTTTCTTTTTTAAGTTAAAAAAATAGAAATTTAAAAAAAAGGTTGGCGGGCTTAAAAGGGATGGCCTGCGGCCCTACAAGTCTTGTCAGTTTATTTTTAGGCCTTAGAGGGCTAGCCTTTTTAAGCCCAACTTTCCTTTCATAACTCCAAAATACAAGCTCATCCCTCGACTTAAACGAGCTTAAACGGGCCGTCCTGACAGGCTCGACCCATTTTCTCAACTTTAATGGTAAGGTTGCACTTATTATTATTTTTAATGACTGCACACTCAAAGCTAAAATTTCATGATCTTTTTCTGTGGCAACTGTAAATCATACATAAAGAACCAAGTAACATGGGATGGCGTTTATTCAGAACATAAAGCTAAAAATTAAAAGAAAAAGAGACTAAAAAAAAATAGGGAGAGCTAATCTAGGAGCCAAGTTATTGGGCTTTTGATGGCACAAATACCCTCCCACCACTTTTATCAGAATGGCTTGTGCTAGGAATCAATTTTATGACCAATATTATGATAACTGTTGCGGTGAGATTTACATTATAAAAATTTATTTTTAACGATTGATTTAAATTTGTTAACTAATGGTTTTTAAGTAAGAAAATAATTCTTAAAACTGACAGAAGATAATTTTTATTTTAGACTTTACACACATTAAAATATTAAATTACCAAAAAATGTTAGATTAAATATGAACTGTTTAATTTTTAATTTGATCATTTCAGATTTGGAAACTGAACCCTCCTAACATGGGATCATTTGCATTTGCCTAACACCTCCTCTAGTTGTATTTATAAGTTTCAAATTTAGGCAGGAGTGTGATTCATTTTATAAGCTTCAATTTAAGTTTTGCCTTAATATTTGAATTTTTTTAATGTTACCCTTAATTGTTTTTTTATTTCATATTTTCCCACATATTCTCTTTCATTTTTTTCTCATTTATTATAAGAGCATATTTAAAAACAAAACTATATTTTTAATTAATTTATTATTTTTAAATAATTTTAACTAATTATTTATTGTCCGTAAATTAGTTATTTAAAAGGGAAAATTTCGATTAAGGACCACAAATAGGAATTAATTTCAAACAATTCTAAAAAATTTTGAAATATCACTGTAGGACCAAAAGACCAAATTGAAATTAAAATTAAGAGTAAGATTACAATAATACCTCTCATTTTTATTTTTTTAAAAATAAATATTAATGGTCGCTGGAGTTTCAACCACCGGTGCTCAGGTGGCTATCACTGGAGGTTGGAACTCCGGTGGCCGCTACTGTAGACCGGTGGCCTAAAGTTTTTTTTTTTTTAAAATAAGGTGACTAAAGGAAGATTTGAATCCATGACTTCTTGGCACACCAAAAGTGATTTGACCACCAAACCAAGTAAACCATTTAGTCATTTGATGCAAATAAAAATATATATAGCAAAACAAACGCAAGTATCTAAGTGTAAGTGAACAAGTGAAATTCGACAATTTACAAGTGAAATTCAGTAATTTATAACAAAAATTTAATAATTTACAAATAAGATAATGGGATTCACAACCCCAAATGCAAGTGTTTAGGTGTAAGTAAACAAGTGAAATTCGACAATTTACAATAAAAATTTGACAATTTACAAATAATGTAATGAAATTCACAACCTCAAATGGAAGTGTTTAAGTGTGAATTCACTTGCTCATTTACACTTAAACACTTGCATTTGGGGTTGTGGATTCCATTATGTTATTTATAAATTGCCAAATTTTTGTTGTAAATTGTCAAATTTCACTTGTTCACTTATACTTGGACACTTGCGTTTGTTTTGTTATATATATTTTTATTTGCATCACATAACTAAATGGTTAGCTTGGCTTGGTGGTCAGATCACTTTTAATGTGCCAAGGGGTCATGGATTCAAATCTTCTTTTGGCCACCTTATTTTTTTAAAAAAAAAAAATTCAGGCCACTGGAGCTACAGTAGCGACCACTGGAGTTCCAACCTCCGGCGACAGCCACCTAAGCGCCGGTGGTCGGACCTCTAACCTTTGGTGGTCTAAACTCCGACGACCATTAATATTTGTTTTTAAAAAAATAAAAATGAGGGGTATTATTGTAATTTTACTTCTAATTTTAATTTCAGTTTGGTCCTTTGATCCTACAATGATATTTCAGAATTTTCTGGGAGTTATTTGAAATTAATTCCTATCTGTGGTCCTTAATCAAAATTTTTCCTATTTAAAACTTATAACAAGGAGCAAAGTGAGTAATTCTCTAGTATGTATTTTGGTTTTGCCATGGATTCTCTAACATGTACTCCTCTAGGCCTATTTATAAGGTAAAGAGATAAGGTTTTTTTTTAATTCTATTTATAAGTCACCTTATTAAATTTTTAATATGAATATATTATTTTGTCCTTCTTTTATTATAGTATAGATATTTTAAAAAGGTGTATATACTAAATAGTGGTACACTTGAAAAATTGTTATATTTTTTAAAAGAGTTAATGTAGTTTAAGGTTTTTCTTAGTCTATATAAAATATGTTAGAAATGCCGCATAAATAGAATAAGAGGAATATTACTCTCATCGATATTTGTTTCATATGGCTTTATTAACAAGTGTGTGTAAACTGAAAAACCTAGTTAAAATTAATTAAAGTTTTTAAAATTTCAAAATCTGCTGAGATGATTTTGTCCAAAAAATAAAAATAAAACTAAAAATAAAAACATAATTGAAGTCGGCAATACCCACTGCATGCGTTATGATTATTATGTCTACATGAAATATATTGAAAGTTTCTTATAAATGAAATAAGAGGAACATTACTCTTAATGTTGTTTTCATTTGGCTTTATTAACAAGGAAGGAAAGGAAGTCGGCAATGGCCATCACTAGGGGTGGAAACAGGCCTGGCTCCACTCTTAACAGGCTCAGCCTGTGTTGAGGTTTATTGGCCTGAACTTGACATGTGGCTTGTGACAGACTTTTTGTTTAGCCTAAGCCTAACCTATAACCATGCCTGGCCTGGCCTGAGCGTGTTAAGAAGCCTGTATTTTTAACAAATTTTAAATATACATAAATCAATCCAAGATTACAATAGCTCAATACAAATTATCTAAAATTCAAAAATAAAATATGAAATAATCAAATCAATACAATTTTTTCTTGTTTCAATTACAATAAATCTTCAAATTGCAAAGTATCAAATCATCAACACAATCTCTTCTTCTTGTTTGAAGACCTTCAACAAAAGAAATCAAATGTATATTAGACTTTCTTTCTTAAAATTGATCCAAAACTCTAACAGTTGCATAACAATAAAAAGAATCAAACTGTACAAATTGAGTGAAATTAATCACAAAACCAAACCTGTTTGTCAAATAAAATGACTTCTGATAATCAAAACCATATATCACGCACCTGCCTATTCATATGCGTGCCCATATAATCATCACAAGAAAACAATAATTCACGAAACAAACACTAATAATAAAATAACTAACTCTTTTGTCTTTGGACCAGGAACTTTTAATTTTATTCCTCAGGGTCTTCAATCTTTTTCATCCCCTGCAAGCACAGCTCTTCTGTAATTTTCAGGTTATTAAATATACATTTATTGATATTTCTCTAAAGTAATGATTAAAAAAAGGGGGAAAGGTGGTCATATATATAGGCTCACGACTCTATATATATATATATGAATTATTGCTTCAAAATACCTGCACGGAGATCAAAGACAGAGCAGCAAGTCGAGGGGCGAAGGATGCAACCGCAAAGTGCGAAGTGAATGAAGGGAGAAGTGCAACTTGACTATGATGGGTGAAGGCTGCGATTGAATGAAGGTCGAAGGTCGAAGGCTTTGCCTCTGCGAGACTGCTACTGCTGAACTGTTGAGCGATTGAAGCAAAGAAGAAGAAGCGAACACGAAGATGGAATGAGAAGTGTTTAGCGCCGCCTAGGTTAAAATTGAGGGGCTCACATGAGTTATATCAGATTTATCATTATAATTTTAAAAAAATAATAACAGGTTCAGGCCACCTAATAGGCCTAATAGGCCTGACTTAATAATTAGGCTTATTAGAAAGCCTAGGCCTGATTTAATAAGATAAACAGGTTTTTAAAGAAGCCTAAGCCTGTTCCTATATTAGAAATAGGCTAAGTCACAGATCTTGACAGGCTACCTGACCTATTTTCACCTCTAACCATGGCACACGTCATGATTATTATGTCAGCTGTGCATGCTCCAGTGACTTTGACATTGACGATGACTCATTAAATACGCCTTTAATAAAATGTAGAAAAAGGTGAGTAAATTTTTCTGACAGGGGAGCGCAGCTTGGTAAAAAAAAAAAAGAAGAGCGCAGCTATGGGGAAAGACTTTATGGTACATTGACCTGGTGATTGAGAATGATCATTGAATTCCAATAGGACGGGCTCCTCCAACAACGCGTTTTATTTATCATTTTTTCCCGTCTTTATTTTTGCATAGCACTCGTAGTTAATTTATCACTTAACACATGTCTTTAGAATCGTTTAAGAAGCTGGGCGGAATCAGCATATTGTCAAGTTACATTAGACCAGAGACGGGCCACAAGCCAAATGAGGAATAATCTTTTAATAAGTGCAGTTTTTGAAATTTGAATTTGTATTTTTTAGATGAGTGAGACTACTACCACTTCAATTAACAGCCTGTTAGTAAAGTCATACAATGTATAAATTTGTCTCGTAAGCTTTCACTTATAAACACTAGGCACCAGGAAGTTTCTTTTGTTTTTTTTTTAAATATAAATTTGCCTTGAAAGCGTAAAATCATAGCAATTTTTTTCCTACGGTTAAAAAACTAACGTTGCTTGGTTAAATAGTAATATTAATAGTTAATACTTTTAACAGTAGGAGACAAATTTGCTACAATTTTAAATTTTCAAGACAAATTTACAATAAAAAAAGCTTTCAGACGTTCAGCACTCGAGTTAAAAATTTCAAGATAAATTTGCACATTAACTCTTTAAAAATTTATATTTCTTCTGAATAATTAATTCGTAAAATTTTATCAAAAAATAGTTATTTATAAAAGAATATCTGTTGCTTTTTATAAAGTAATTATTTTAAGCATTTGTCTTGAAAAGGACTTTTAAGATTTTACATTTAAAATCAAAACAAACTTTTTCATTAGCTCTTATATTTAAAATTAGATGAGTATTATTTTTAATAAAAATTAAATTATCTTTCTATATAAAGACTGAACCTCTTCACTATCATGTGTACCACTCAAACAATAAGCACTGTGATATTAATATTACGCCATGCCGCTCCTTTCTTCCCCATTATTGCCACTACCATTATAGCTGAGAAGAAACAGAAACATGCTCTGCGTTAGGGCAACTGGTGGAATGTCTCCAACCTTTCTGGCATTATATGGAATCTGTACGTAGAAGCATCAAATAAAAACTCAATAATAATTCAATAAACTTGCATTGTACAAAACTGATTAAGAAAAACGTCATACTGAAATGGCATGGAGATTGCCAAATTGTGATGCATTTGGCACTTTAGGCACCTATACATATATATGTGTGCGCGCGCGCGCGCGCACGTGTGTAATCTGATTATGAAGGATTTAGGAGGAGGAGGTGGCGCCACCAATAACAACAACAAAAAATTTTTTCAATAGCATTTAATTTTTTCTAGCAAAACTGGTTAAGAACCAAAACTGCATTAAGAATAAGAAAATACAGGAAAGAAAAAAAAAAAGGCACAACAGGAGGATGCGAAGAGTAGACTAATGCCCTGTTTGGTTAAGTGCTTATAAGGAAATTTATATAAGGTGAAACGAAACAAACTCTCCTTATAACTTATCTTGTATTTTATAAATTTTAATTTAAAAACTGTTTTTTAATGATCACCATTCCAAACAAACAGTAAAAGATTAATCTAATTTGGTGGCTGAGTTATTAGGCTTTTAATGGCCCATTCTTTTTATAAGACTTTATTAACAGCATGGTATAAAAAGGAAAAAAAAAAAAAAAAATAGAAGGGAAGACTGCTCCTTGTAGTATTAATTAAACTTAGTAAGCTTAATTAAGGTCATTGGAGTTTATCTTTTAGGATTTGGATCCTTGTAGTTTAAACTCATGCTGCTAATAATTAACTGTGCTGATATGGCTTAATAGCGTTAAAAATAATTATGTGGCAAATGGTTTTCAATAAAAAAAATGCCTAAAATTACTTGAAGATTTTAAAATTCTAAAATTATCTAAAATAATTTTAGTCAAAAATAAATAAATAAAAATATCAACCAAATCAAGTCTTCTCATCACACACGTTATGATTATGTCCATTTATCTTGAGGAGGCGTACGCGTACTCCAGCGATTTTGACGTCAACGGTGCCTTATATACAAAAGGGGGTCTTTAAAATCTAGGGAAAAAGTGTAAATTATGTAATTTTTGCTACCAAAATAAAAAGCACCAAAATAGATTTTTTTAATTAAAAAAAAGCAGCAAAATAGATATATATACTCCAACTACTCCATCCTAGATATAAATATAAGATCCTTTTGTAGTGTAAATTACACTAAAAAAAGTTTTATATTTAGGACCAGAGGAATATAAGAGTTAGTTAACTAATTTGAGGAAATTAAAAAAAATAAGTTAATTATTATTGTAATAAATAAATGTTGTTTTCCTAAAATTCTTGCTAATCAAGTGTATTAGCTAGAAATAACATTATTAGAAAGGCTATCTTGAAAAAGTTGTATTAATATGAGAGACAAAGTGGATTATGGTCTTATATTTAAGACCAAAATAAAATCAAATGAGGCCTTCTATCAGGACCGAAGGTAGTACATTGAAAAGCCATGTTAATGAGCTGACTACATTGATTAAATACGTGTTTAGTGAAAATCAATATCATATATGAGGTAATAATGTGAAAAAAGTTTTATATAAACTTGCGTCTACTTTTTAAAAGTGTTTTTAAAGTAAACTAAACACTTCTTCAAAAAAAAAAAAAGAAGCAAACACGTTTATTTCTTTCTTCTACTATTTTTTATTATAGGAAGTAAACGCACTTAGCTTTCCTTATTAGAATAACAAACTTCCTAAATCGGCTTCGATGCTAATTTTGGTTATCATTTTGAATCTTTCATTAACTAATGATGAATACTTGTATTAATTGTCATTCTATAATTTTAATAACAGTAATTACAATTCGTATGTTTTTTCAACTAATTACAATTCCAACTGTATAAAACACTTTTTTCTTGTAAGAAACGGGGCAAAAAACCTTATAAACTTATATTCATCAACAAAACAAAAACATGCACTACTAGAAAAAATACATATAACGACGCAAAACAACGACAGTTAAGGAGAAAAATATCATATTAAAAAAAGCGATGACATTTTTGTAAATAAATCCCGTGACTCTTTTCACTTTTCATGACAGTTATTAAGAAAACCGTCGTGAAAAGTATTTTTAACGGCAGTTATTTATTTGAACCGCCATTAAAAGTATTTTCCACGGCTGTTTTTTTAAAAACCGCCATGGAATGTTTTAAATTATACCGCGATAGGGTTCGACTTTTCATATTTTCACAGTTTCATATCAGTGCGCCGTGGCCCCCCTCTATCCCACCACCACCGAACTACCATTACTGGCCATTTCCTCCTCTTTGTTGTTGTTTAAACTACTCCATTTCACTTGGGGTTGCTTGCCACCGTCTATTGCCATCTTCGCGTCCATCTTCTCGCATTTGAATCGTCTCCACTGAGTGAGTATCCTCTTTTTCATTCTTTTCATTTTTTTCTTGGTTTCTTGGATGTTTTGTCCATAAAAATCTATTGTATTTCAAATGGGTTGATTGGTTTTACATTTTGGATGTCTTGCATTGTTTATTTTGCGTTTTTTATGTGCTTTGATTGTGTTGATTTATGACATTTGGAGTTAGAAAACCTCAGTTCCTTCCTTTATACGGCATTAGAAACATGTTTAAATGTTTAAATTAAAGTTGATTACTTTTGAAGTTTTTGATTTTTTAAATAATTTTTTGATATTTATTTCAAATTTTTGGTTTTTTTTGTAATAAACTTGAGAATTTACTAATAAAGAATCTGTTCAGTGTTTTATGAATTTGTTTTTGGTTATGAACTTTGATTGATGGTAAAGTGTTTGTTTAGAATTTCATGATAAATAGATATCATTTGTGTTTCCATTTTGGATTTAGAAGTTTTAGCTTTAAGAATCTTTATTCATTGAATTGATTTGAGATTAAATGTTACTTTTGTTTTATTTGTTATATTTTTTCAAATTTATCCTATCTTTGTTTATTATATTGTTGGTTTGTTGATTACTTGATTTGTCTATTTTTTAAATAATTTGGGATTTTTTATAGGAAAATTAGAAATAGAGTACCTAAAGGGAATAATATTTAGAATAGGGTAATCAAGGGAATAATATTTTTACAAAAATTGATTTCTTTAAGTATGTGTTTAATTTATTTTTACAAAAAAACTACATTTTATATACAAATCTAATTTTTTTTTCTATGACATTAAATTAGAAACAAGTGTTCCAAAAGAAATTATATTAATTAATTTGAAATTTTTATAAAACTTTATACATGTTGAAATATGTTATGAAGAAAAGTTTTGATTTTTCTATGACATTAAATTAGAAGCAAGTGTTTTGAAAGAAATTACTTAATCTAATTTTACAACTATGTCATTGACTCTGTAGAACAATAGATCGTAATGGATTAAAGCTAAGAGAATTAACAAAGAATAAAGATTGGTTTGAAAGGTTTCTAAGTTCAATCTACATGATGACCACAATGACTCAGACGAAAAAGAAAATATATTTTGCACCTTACGTGGAGGGTAAGTATATATTATATTTGAGATACACAAGTTGTATATATAGGATTATAATTAATATGCATGGTTCATATTTTGTAGTTATCATTGGACCTTAATTATTTTTGTCTCTTTTGATAACAAGTCTATTGGTTCGATTCCCTCCGTGAAAGTCCAGCCAAAGAAATTAGAGATGCCATCGACACGTTAGTTTATGTATATATTATTACGTGTAAAGTTTATAAAAACGTGTTCTAATATCTTTTTTTTTATTGCTGATAGAGTTTTTCATAGTTTTAATGTTGTGGCCAAGGAGTGAAATATGCAATGACTAACATGGATTCTCCCACAAATATGTTGTTTTGAGCTCAATTTATGCTTATAAATCTTTTCAATAATCAAAGTTAATATTTATAATCAAAGTCTGATATTCAATTTACATTTCATTTTGTTAGTATCGTTGTCAACCCCGGAGCGTTGAATATGGATATTATGTTCTTCGCTACATGAATGACATCATTGAGACATGGGTGACTGAAAAATTAAACGAGGTAAATATAGGTTCTATTGCATGTAATTCTTCAATTCTTTTCACATTTTTGATCAGGTTGACTAATGACTATGTTATTTTTTATTTACAGGCATTTCAAAATGCTATGCCATATGACATGGAGGAAATCAACTTAATGAGGAAACTTGTTAGTAACATTACTACAGAATTTTGGAAATGTGAAATAGTTAGGTCATTCTTCACATTTTAGTTCTATTAACCAATTGATTATTTGTTAGATATATAGGTGATTTAATAAGAATTGGATGTTAGTGTTCATATGGTCATCTTGAAATTATTCTGCATATTCTTCTGCTCTGCTAGTTGATTTGGGTTTGTAAACTACAGGGAGGTACTAAAAGAAATAAACGTAGAATTTTTTTTTAAAAAAAAGTTTTTAACGGTGGTTATTCAAATAATCGCCATGAAAAGTAAAATTTCCATATTGATTTTCTATAAAATCGCCATGAAAATTTAACTTTCCATGGCTGTTTAATATAAAACTGTTATGAAAAAGCAATTTTTCACGGCGGTTTACAACCATCTTGATTTTCTCATTTCAACATCGACAGTATCCATATCGCCTCTAAACAGCCGTGGAAAAACTTTAATTAACTGTCATTAGAAGTCTTTTTCTGGCAGTGATTGGTGAAGAAATATCCACTAAGTCCTTCATATAAGTATCCACCACGTCACTAGGGGGTGTATCCAACCTATGCAACTCATTTAATCTTTCCCATCCCAAAATATAAGCTCACTTAGGATATTAATGTTTTTTTTCCAATTTAGTTCTGCTTGAAAATATGTAGTCCCTTGCAAATGTAAAGCATCGATATCTTTAAATTTAACAAGAACAATGCAGGAAAGTATTATTATTATTATTATTATTATGGGTAACTTTCATTTTGCTGCTTTATTTCTCTTTATCCATACGCACGCAATAAGTAATCCGACAGGGGAGTACAGGTGAGGAAGACTTTAATATTGACCTGGGTGGTTGAGAATATAATGATAAATTCATCCCAATAAGGTGGCCCCGCGTATGCACCCCTCGTTTTCCTTGTCTTTATTCTGTGTCATTAGACTAGAGTTGGAAAAAAACAGCCCGGCCTATTAAAGCTTAAAAAGATCGGTCCTATAAGTCGAATTTTAAAAAATACCTCAATTTACTACCTGACTCTTAAGCAGCAGGTTCAGGGTCACCCGCGGGCTTTTAGCCTGTTTTAAAAAAATTATTTTTCATATATTTCATCAAAAAATAAAAATAAACCAATAAAATTACTAGTAAAAGACATAAATATGAATAAAATTAAGACACAAATATAAAAGATCATCATATCTAAATGTCTATCAATATACAAAAAATCTAAAACATCCATTAGACATAACAAGTCAATGACATTAACATCTAAAAGTTCCATTAAAAATTGACAAATGTTATCACTAAAAAAAAAAGTAGACAAAAACTATCATCACTATTATTAATTGTAAGAATATTTGATTGTGCTTCACTCGTAATAGGCTCTTCTTAACTTCTAAAAATATCAATGATTTCTCAGGCTTTAATTGTGCAAATCACTTTACTGCACAATCTCATAGGAAGTCTAAAATATCTTAGCACTTTGGATTGATCCATAGTATGTTTTTAATGAACTAACTATGTCATTTTTTTTTTGCTGTTCAATATGGTCTTCTTTGGTTTTGTCTAACTCACTTGTCTAACTCTATTTAAATATACAGTAAAAATTATGATATAGTCATTATTGAAAAAGCATTACCTTATTTATCAAAATTTTATAACATATATACAAATTGATATGTATATGTTGGTTCAATCATTAAAATATTTGTTTTAATATGGGGAATATATTTTGTTTATTTTAATATATAACTGTTGGTTCAAATAAATACAAATTTGAAATCTGATTTAGGATATGGAGAATATATTTTATTTATTTTAATATCATTAGAAATTGAGGTGTGAGTTGAGAGTCAGTGAAAACTAAAAGTGAAACTTAGGGAGTGTCTAAAATGTTAGGGATTTAGGTTAGGGTCAAGAAAAAAATATAAATTAAGAAAAAAAATATTGTTAGTGGGATTAAATGAGCCGGCCTTTTTATTTTCGAGTCCTATAGGGCTGACCCATTTAAGTCTAAGTTCTTTTTGAAGATTCCAAATTACAAGCTTGGCCTCAAATTAAAAAAATCTTAAACAGGCCGGCTCAACAGACTCAACTTATTTTCTCGGCTCTATATTGGATGACACTTATGTGTAAACAATACTTCTAGGACCATGGTGATTAAGCTTTTGTCTGTATAAAGACTCTATGATGGTTGCAAACAAAATTAAAGCAAGATGGGTGTGATCATATTGGTATTGTTACTATGCTTTGAGATATCCTGTTTCCAGTAGATTAATATGATAGAAGAGGAGAAATGAGCTCTGCTTCAGACCAAATGATGGGATTTTAGTGATAACTTCTCTAACGACCCTTGTCATTGGGAAGGCATATATTGCAATGAATTTGGAAGCGTTATTGAGATGACTTAGTCAATGATCACTTCAAAGGACCCTCGGCTAGCAGATCTAAACCTCATTGCATTTCCCAACCTACAATATTTGGGTCTTCATGAAATGGGTTTGATAGGCACTATTCCAACTTAGATAGCAACTCGCCATAATCTCAGGCATTTGTACTTGTTTCATAATAATCTTACTAGTAAGTTGAATAGCTTATGCTTTCACTCTTACCTTGCAAAACTCAGTCAATTTTAAAATGTCATATTTATGTCCACACAATCTAATACATCTATTGACAAGTACCATTCTAATGTAGATAGGAGCCTTTCAAAATCTTACCATTATTTGTTTCAAAACATTCTTGCTAGTAAATTAATTAACACTTACTCTTACCAAAACTCACTCATGTACTGACAAGTTAACTTTTATTCTAGCTTCTGTCGGCGACCTTTGGTGCATCAGTGGGACTAGGAGAACTATGTTTTTGAATGTTGGTTATCCGGTTTTTAAAATATTGATGATCTATCACTTCCTTTTTCTAGAATTTCAGAAAAATACAAAGTAAGAGGAGGCAAAATTAATAGAAGAGATTGAAAACCAAGCTAATTTTTTATAGCTAAGTTATCGGGTTTTGGATGCTTCAAATGTTTGCTGGTAATTTTTATTTACAAGACATTTTCAGTATATTTTTTACAAATTAAGAAAAATCTTAAATCACATTAACATTTTTGTAAAATATAATAATTTTTCAATTTTATTTCTATTTAATGTATACATTTTTTAAAAAATAACTGTTTATACTATAATAAATAAAAAGTAAAATAGTATATTTATATTAAAAATTTAATAAAATACTTTATAAATAGGATTTTTTTTAATAAATAAGATAAGATGAGTATAACTATAAGCGAAGACTTCATAGTATATTGACTTAGGGTCCGTTTAGATCAGCGATTGGAAAAATAGCTTATTGAAAAAGTAGCTTATGGAGAAGTGAAATTAGATAAAAGCTAAATTGGATAAGCTGAATTGTGTTTGGATTAGAGTTCAGAAAAGCTAGTTTGCAAAAGTGAAATTGGTAAAAAAGTGTTTGGATTATGGTTGAGTAAAAGTAGGTTTGACTGTAAAATGAACAAAATAAATATGAGTTTTAGTAAATAATGAAACATGATTAAAAAAATGATTTCACATAATATAATGAAATTAAAATAATTTAATATGAAGAAGTCAAATTTAATGAATGAATTAAATTTTAAAACTTTAGAGAAATCATAAAAAAATTTGTAAATATAAACTGGAACGTAATAAAAAAATAATTTTATATAATACAATAAATCTAAATTAATTTAATATGAAAAAATGAAATTGAATGAGTAAATTAAATTTTCAAATATTAGAGAAATTATAAAAAATTATTGTATTTTGTTGACTAGGCAAACTTTTGACAAAAATCATCCATGTGGCATCTGAGTGACTTACATGACAATACGTGTTTTATTGATTTTCTCCCCAAACAAAAATTCATCGCATGATATGGAGAAAAACTTTTCTAAAAGATCTTGACTTTTAACAGTTTAACTTCATCATTGAACTGCTAGTCAAAAAACTTAATCACAGAATTGGGAGAAAAAATACAATCGACCCCCAAACCATGATCGACGCCCTGAATCATGAAGAGGAGTTTGCTCTTAAGCTCACAAGGCAGACGCGACGGAGCTTCTGGCAAGGAGGCGACAGAGCCAACTGCAAAGATGGGTCATGGGTTTAATGAGCTCTGGTCGAAAAAAGAGAATGAACAATAAGAGAATAATGAAAGGAGTGAGAGAATAATGGGAGGAGAATAAGAGCTTATCTGATTCAATAAGCTACAAAAATCAGCTTGGGCCAGATCGTGCATTCAGTAGCTTAAATTCCATAAGCTACTTTTTTTTCCAAGCCCAACCAAACAGGAGCTTAACACCAATCAGACTTATGCTGATTTTAAGCTACTTATAAGCTCTTTAGAAGCCCAGCCAAACGGACCCTTAGTGATTGAGAATGATAATTGAATTCCAATAGGGTGGGCGGCCCCAGCACCAACGTCCACGTTATAATTATTACGTCCGCTCCTTCTAAGCCATACACGCTACAGTGACGTTGACGTTGACGATCACTCATTAAATGCCTCTTTAACAAAACGTAGAAAAAGGCGAGCAAATTTTTCTGACAGAGGAGTGCCACTGCAAGGGAAGATTTTATAGTACCCTTGTGATTTTTAATATAAAACTTAATTATTGATTTAATTTTGATATTAAATATAAGACTCATTTTTTTATATTTATCAATTTTTTTTAAATTATTTTTATAGATACTCCCTCAACTATAATCAAACAGAAGAGAGAAATGAGGTATTAAGAAAAATGATTACGGTGTTTTAAGAAAAACATGTCACATTTCTTATAATTAACTAACTTACTTAACTTTCTTAATCTAATCAAATTAGTTAAATAGATTTTATATTAAAAACAAAAAGAGTACATTGACTTGGTGAGTGGGAATGATAATTGAATTCTAATAGGGCGGGCCGCCCAGCACCAACGCACACGTTATGATTATTACGTCCGCTCCTCGTGAGCCATACACGCTCCGGTGACTTTGACGTTGACGATGACTCGTTAAATGCGTCTTTAACAAAACGTAGAAAAAGGTTAGTAAATTTTTCTGACCGAGGAGTGCCCCTACATGGGAAGACTTTGTTGTACATTGACTTGTTGATTGAGACTGATCATTGAATGCCAATAGGGCGGGCTGTCCCAACAACACGTTTTATTTATCATTTTTTTTCCCTGTTTTTATTTTTTCATAGCCCTCATAGTTAATTTATCACTTAACACACGTCTTTAGAATCATTTAAGAAGTTAGGCGGAATTAGTATATTCTCAAGTTACATTACACTTAAGATGGGCCAAGAGTCATATAAGGAATAATTTTTTAATAAGTACAGTTTCTGAAATTTGAATTTGTATTTTTTTCAAATAAGTGAGACCACTACTGCCTCAATTAACATCTTGTTAGTAAAGTCATATAAAGTACAAATTTGTTCAGTAAGTTTTCAGACAATAGAAAGTTTCTTTTTTTATATATAAAATTTGCCTCGAAAGTGTAAAATCATAACAATTTTTTCCCACTGTTAAAACACTAATGTTGATTGGTTAAATAGTAATATTGACCGTTAATATTTTTAACAGTATGAGACAAATTTGTTAAGATTTTAAACTTTCAGGATGAATATATAATAAAAAAAAGCTTTCAGACGCTTAGTGTTCATGAGTTAAAACTTCCGAGACAAATTTGTATATTAACTCTTTAAAAATTTATATTTCTTTTAAACATAAAAATTAAATAATTAATTTGTAAAATTTTATTAAAAGAATAGTTATTGATAAAAGAATATCTGTTGCTTTTTATAAAGTAATTATTTTAAGCATTTGTCTTGAAAAGGACAAATCAAAACAAACTTTTTTATTATTAAACCATCTTCCTATATAAAGGCCGAACCTCTCCACTATCTTGTGCACCACACAAACAATGAGCACTGTGATATTACTATTATGCCATGCTGCTCCTTTCTTCCCCATTATTGCCACTACCATGATAGCTGAGGAGAAACAAAAACATGCTCTGCATTAGGGCAACTGGCGGAATGCCTCCAACCTTTCTGGCATTATATGGAATCTGTACGTAGAAGCATCAAATATAAACTCAATAATAATTTAATAAACTTGCATGTACATAACTGATTAAGAAAAATGTCATACTCAAATGGCATAGAGATTGCCAAATTGCGACATACTTGACACTTTTGGCACCTATACATATATATATGTGTGTGTGTGTGTGCATGTGTGTAATATGATTATGAAGGATTTAGGAGGAGGAGGTGACGCCACTAATAACAACAACAAAAACAATCTTTAATTTTGTCTAGCATTAGTGAAAATCAAAACTGCATTAAGAATAAGAAAATACAGGAAATCTGAAAAAAAAAAAAAAAAGCAAAACAGGAGGATGTGAAGAGTAGGCTAATGCCCTGTTTGGTTAAATACTTATAAGCAAATTTATGTAAGACGAAACGAAACTTTTCTTATATATTTATTTTGTATTATGTGAATCTTAATAAAAGAATGTTTTTTAAATGAAGCATCACCATTCCAAACAAACAGTAAAGATTAATCTAATTTGATGGCTGAGTTATTGGGCTTTTAATGGTCTTTTTATAAGGCTTTATCAATAACATGGTATAAAGACAAAAAAACAAAAAATAAATGCTAAGGGCAGACTACTCCTTGTAGTATCAATTAAACTTAATAAGCTTAACTAAGGTCGTTGGAGTTTATCTTTTAGGATTTGGATCCTTGTAGTTTAAACTCATGCTACTAATAATTAACTGTGCTGATATGGCTTAATAGCGTTAAAAATAATTATGTGGCAAAGGGTGTCAATAAAAAAAATTGCCTAAAATTACTTGAAGATTTTAAAATTCTAAAATTATCTCAAATAATTTTAGTCAAAAAATAAATAAATAAAAATATCAACCAAATCAAGTCTTCTCATCACACACGTTATGATTATGTCCATTTATCTTGAGGAGGCGTACGCTGCTCAAGCCATTTTGACGTCGACGGTGCCTTATATACAAAAGGGGGTCTTTAAAATCTAGGAAAAAAGCGTAAAATTATGTAATTTTTGCCAACAAAATAAAAAGCACCAAAATAGATTTTTTTTAATTAAAAAACGCAGCAATATATATATTGAAAGGCCATGTGAATGAGCCGACTACATTGATTAATAAAGTGTTTTGGTGAAAATCAATACCATATATGAGGTAATAATGTGAAAAGAGTTTTATATAGACTTGTGTCTTACTTTTTAAAAGTGTTTTTTAAGTAAACTAAACACTCCTTTTAAAAAAAGAAAAAGCTCAAACACGTTTATTTCTTTCTTCTACTATTTTTTATTATGGGAAGTAAATGCATTCAGCTTTCCTTATTAGAATAACAAGCTTCCTAAATCGGCTTCGATGCTAATTTTGGTTATCATTTTGAATCTTTCATTAACTAATGATGATTAGTTGTATTAATTGTCATTCTATAATTTTACTAACAGTAATTACAATTCGAATGTTTTTTCAACTAATTACAATTCCAATTATTTCAAATACTCTTTTCTTGTAAGAAACGGGGCAAAAAGCCTTATAAACTTATATTCATCAACAAAACAAAAACGTGGGTAAGAAATGTTCACTAAGTTCACTAAGTCCTTCAGATAAGTATCTACCACATCACTGGGGGGCATCCAACCTGTACAACTTATTTAATCTTTCCCATCCCAAAATATAAGCTCACTTAGGATATTAATGTTTTTTTTTCCAATTTAGTCCCGCTTGAAAATATGTAGTCCCTTGCAAATCTAAAGCATCGATATCTTCCAATTTAATAAGAACAATGCCGGAAAGTATTATTGTTATTTTTTTAAGTAAATTTATGAGTTAACTTTGATTTTGCTTCTCTATTTCTCTTTATCTATTTGCACGTAATAAGTAAACCGACAGGTGTGCTGGTTTTAAAAAAAAAAAAAAACCGACAGGTGAGTACAGGTGAGGAAGACTTTGATATTGACTTGGGCGGTTGAGAATATAATGATAATTTCATCCCAAGAAGGCGGCCCCGCGTATGTGCAACTCGTTTTCTTTGTTTTAATTATTTATTTTGCCAACGGTTTTCTCTGTCTTTTATTACGCGGTGTCATTGGACGACATTGACGTGGAAACAACATACTTGCAAAGCCATGGTAATTAAGCTTTTGTCTATATAAAGACTCTATGATGGGTGCATTCATTATTGTGTGATCACCACTTTGCGCAAACATAATTAAAGGAAGATGGGTGTGATGATATTGGTATTGTTACTATGCTTTGAGATATCTTGCTCCCAGCAGATAAATATGATAGAAGAGGAGAAACGAGCTCTGCTTCAGACCAAATGGTGGGATCTTAGTGATAACTTCTCAGACCCTTGTGATTGGAAAGGCATGTATTGCAATGAATTTGGAAGCGTTATTGAGATGAGTCAGCCAATGATCACTCCAAAGGACCCTCGGCTAGCAGATCTAAACTTCACTGCATTTCCCAACCTACAACATTTGGGTCTTCATGAAATGGGTTTGATAGGTACTATTCCAACTCAGATAGCTAGTCTTTATAATCTCAAGCTTAATAATAATCTTACTGGTGAGTTATATAGCTTTTGCTTTCACTCTTACCTTGCAAAACTCTGTCAATTTTAAAATGTTATTTTTACCTCCACACAATTTAATACATCTATTGACAAGTACCATTCCAACATAGATAGAAACTCTTCAAAATCTTCCATTATTATTTCAAAACAATCTTGCTAGTAAATTACCAAAACTCACTCATATACTGGCAAGTTGACATTTATTCTAGCTCCTACCGGTGAACTTTTATGCATCAGTTGGATTAGGAGAACTATGTTTGTGAACTTCGGTTATCCGGTTTTTAAAATATTGATGATCTATCACTTCCTTTTTCTGGAATTTTAGAAAAATACAAAATAGGAGGAGGCAAAATTAATAGAAGAGACTAAACCAAGCTAATTTTTTTGTAGCTAAGCTATCGGGTCTTGGATGTCCCAAATGTTTGCTCGCAAGTTTTATCAGGACACTTGCAATAAGAACTAGTTTAAGTGCCTATTGCAGGGATGATCACCATTATCCTCATCACTACAATGACATTATGAACAATTATAGTTTTAACTATTTAAATTTATAGTTTTTTAACCAATGATTTAAATTATTTTCATGAAAATGTGAATAATTAAGATATTATTTCTATTTTAAATTTTTGCACAGATAGAAATATAAAATTATTTAAAACATAAAAATAAAATTAGATTTAATCTTAGATCGTTCAATTTTATTTTGAACGGCCCAGATTTCCAAACTGAATGCCCTGCATAAGGGGTTAGCTATATTTATCCATTAATTCTCCAGCATGTATTGCTACATTTGATTCTTTTTATAAGGCTTTATTAACAACTTTGTCTAAATTTAAAAATTTACTTAAAATTGATTAAAGTTTTTAATATTTAAAAATTACCTGACATGGTTTTGTCAACAAAAAAAAATCAATGAAATCCCCTCTTCCCATCACACACGTTATGGTTATGTCATTTTGTCGTGAGGCATACTGCAACTTT
Source organism: Neltuma alba (assembly GCF_004799145.2). NCBI lineage: Eukaryota > Viridiplantae > Streptophyta > Magnoliopsida > Fabales > Fabaceae > Neltuma > Neltuma alba. Next base: position 731,271 of record NW_021635275.1, read on the forward strand.
GACGTTGACGATAGCTTACAAAAGGTGTCTAGAACGTAGAAAAGAAGTGGTAAAGTTGTGAGTTTTGTGATATCAAATTAAAACCACCGGTCAAAATATATATTACTCCCTCTGATCAACTGGTGGAATATTTACAAACTCTTCAGACGACCCTTGTGAGTATATTGTAATGATAATGGAAGTGTTATTTGGATAACACCCATCTATGGACCCATTTTTCAAGCCAGCCCTAGGTAGTAGATCTCAACTTCACTGCATTTACTAATTTCATAGAATTGGATCTTAGAGAAATAGGATTGATAGGTATGATTCCAATTCAAATAGGATCTTAGAAAACAAGGAAATTAAAGCTGAAATACATAAATCAGTTTGCGATACAATTTTCTCAATGGTCACACTACATTTTTAATGGTAATGCAAAAATACTTGGAAAAGAGGAGATCCACGATTGCTCTAAAATTCCTTTTTTGATAAGAAATAATGTAGAACACATTTGTAACTCAAATGACTAGCTTTGACCATATCATTCCAACTCAAATTGTAGCTCTTCCAAATCTCACCTACCTATACATGTCTTACAACAATATTATTAGCGAGTTATGTACCTTTCACTCTCATCTTGCAAATTTGCTGAATTTAGATTTGTATTTACATCTATAACTTAAATAGAATATGTAAACCTTGGTAAGAAATTACGTATAACACACATTTGAACTCAAATGACTAGTTCTGACAGGTACCATTCCAACTCCAATTGGACTTCTTCATAGTCTTATCTCTTTGAACTTGTCTAGAAACAATCTTAATGGTGAGTTATGCACCTTTCACTCTCATCTTGTAAATTTGCTCATGTTCTATTTACATCTATAATTTAATGGAGCAAATTCATTCTCAATTTTTATTTCATAAGTAATAAGCTCCATTACATTTTCAACTCAAATAATTGGCTTCGATAGGTACCATTCCACCTCAAATTGAAGCTCTTGCAAGTCTCACTTATCTAGACTTGTCTCACAACAATATTCTTGGTGAGTTATGCACTTTTACTCTCATCTTGCAAATTTGCTCATGTTCCATTTACATTTATAACTTAATAGAGTAAATTCATCCTCAATTTTTATTTCATAAGTAATAAGCTCCAATACATTTTCAACTCAAATAATTGGTTTTGATAGGTATCATTCCAACTCAAATTGGAGCTCTTCCAAATCTCACTTACGTAGACTTGTCTTACAACAAGATTATTGGTGAGATATGCACCTATCACTCTCATCTCGCAAATTTACTCAATTTATATTTATATTGACATCTCTAACTTAATAGAATATGTTAACCTTGGTAAGAAATTACGTAGAACAAACATTTGAACTCAAATGACTAGCTTTGACAGGTACCATTCCAACTCAAATTGGACTTCTTCATAGTCTTATCTCTTTGAACTTGTCTAGAAACAATCTTAATGGTGAGTTACGCACCTTTCACTCTCATCTTGCAAAATTGCTCATGTTCTATTTACATCTATAACTTAATAGAGCAAATTCATCCTCAATTATTATTTCTTAAGTAATAAGCTCCAATACATTTTCAACTCAAATAATTGGCTTCGATAGGTACCATTCCACCTCAAATTGAAGCTCTTGCAAGTCTCACTTATCTAGACTTGTCTCACAACAATATTATTGGTGAGTTATGCACCTTTCACTCTCATCTTGAAAATTTGCTCATGTTCTATTTACATCTATAACTTGATAGAGCAAATTCATCCTCAATTTTTATTTCATAAGTAATAAGCTCCAACACATTTTCAACTCAAATAATTGGCTTCGATAGGTACCATTCCACCTCAAATTGAAGCTCTTGCAAGTCTCACTTATCTAACTTGTCTGACAACAATATTACTGGTGAGTTATGCACCTTTTGCTCTCATCGTGCAAATTTGCTCAAGTTCTATTTACATCTACAACTTAATAGAGCAAATTCATCATCAATTTTTATTTCATAAGTAATAAGCTCCATTATATTTTCAACTCAAACAATTGGCTTCGATAGGTACCATTCCACTTCAAATTGAAGCTCTTGCAAGTCTCACTTATCTAGGCTTGTTTAACAACAATATTATTAGTGAGTTATGCACCTTTCGCTCTCATCTTGCAAATTTGCTCAAGTTCTATTTACATCTACAACTTCATAGAGCAAATTCATTCTCAAGTTTTATTTCATAAGTAATAAGGTTCAATACATTTTCAACTCAAATAATTGACTTCGATAGGTACCATTCCACCTCAAATTGAAGCTCTTGCAAGTCTCACTTATCTAGACTTGTCTCACAACAATATTATTGGTGAGTTATGCACCTTTTACTCTCATCTTGAAAATTTGTTCATGTTCTATTTACATCTATAACTCGATAGAGCAAATTCATCCTCAATTTTATTTCATAAGTAATAAGCTCCAATACATTTTCAACTCAAATAATTGGCTTCGATAGGTACCATTCCACCTCAAATTGAAGCTCTTGCAAGTCTCACTTATCTAGACTTGTCTCACAACAATATTACTGGTGAGTTATGCACCTTTTGCTCTCATCTTGCAAATTTGCTCATGTTCTATTTACATCTACAACTTAATAGAGCAAATTCATCATCAATTTTTATTTCATAAATAATAAGCTCCATTACATTTTCAACTCAAATAATTGGCTTTGATAGGTAAAATTCCACATCAAATTGGAGCTCTTTCAAGTCTTACTCATCTATACTTGTCTGATAACAATATTATTGGTGAGTTATGCACCTTCCACTCTCATCTTGCAAATTTGCTCAAGTTTTATTTACCTCAATAACTTAATAGAGCAAATTCATCATCAATTTTTATTTCATAAGTAATAAGCTCCATTATATTTTCAACTCAAATAATTGGCTTCGATAGGTACCATTCCACCTCAAATTGAAGCTCTTGCAAGTCTCACTTATGTAGACTTGTCTAACAACAATATTATTGGTGAGTTATGCACCTTTTACTCTCATCTCACAAATTTGCTCAATTTATATTTGTATTTACATATATAACTTAACAGAATATGCTAACGTTGGTAAGAAATTACATAGAACACACATTTGAACTCAAATGACTAGCTTTGATAGGTACCATTCCAACTCAAATTAGACTTTTTCATAGTCTTATCTCTTTGTGCTTGTCTAACAATAATCTGAATGGTGAGTTGTACACATTTTACCCTCATTTTGTAAATTTGCTCAAGTTCTATTTACTTCTATAACTTAGTCGAAAAAATTCATCCTCAATTTTTATTTGATAAGAAATAAGCTCCAATACAGGTAGTATTCCAACTCAAATTGAAGGTCTTTCAAATCTCACTTTGCTAATCTTGCGTGGAAACAATATTAATGGTGAGTTATGCACCTTTCACTCTCATCTTGTAAATATGTTCAGGTTCTATTTACCTCTATAACTTGATAGATCAAATTCATCTTCAATTTTTATTTGATAAGAAATAAGCTCCAATACAGGTACCATTCCAACTCAAATTGAAAGTCTTTCAAATCTCACTTGGCTAGACTTGTGTGGAAACAATATTACTGGTGAGTTATGCACCTATCACTCTCATCTTGCAAATTTGTTCAAGTTCTATTTATCTCTATAACTTGATAGATCAAATTTATCTTCAATTTTTATTTGATAAGTAATAAGCTCCAATACATTTTCAACTCAAATAATTAGTTTCAATAGGTACCATTCCACCTCAAATTGAAACTCTTTCAAGTCTCACTTATCTAGACTTGTCTGATAATTATATTAGTGGTGAGTTATGCACCTCTCATTCCCCTCTTGCAAATTTGCTCAAGTTCTGATTACCTCTATAACTTAATAAAGCAAATTCACCCTCAATTTTTACTTGATAACAAATAAGCTTCAATACAGGTACCATTCCAACTCAAATTGGACGTCTTCCAAATCTCAAATATCTATTCTTATATGGCAATAATATTACTGGTGAGTTATGCACCTTTCACTCTCATCTTGAAAATTTGCTCAAGTTATATTTACCTCTACAACTTAATAAAGCAAATTCATCCTCAATTTTTATTTGATAAGAAATAAGTTCCAATATATTTTCAACTCAAATGACTAGCTTCGACAGGTACCATTCCAATTCAAATTGGAGCCCTTAGAAATCTCTTTTTTCTACAGTTGTGTTACAATAATATTATTGGTGAGTTATGTACCTATGACTCCCATCTCTCAAATTTGCTCAATTTAGATTTGTAATTACATCTATAACTTAATAGAATATGTTAACCTTAATAAGAAATTATGTAGAATACACATTTGAACTCAAATAACTGGCTCTGACAGGTACCATTCCAACTCAAATTGGACTTCTTCATAGTCTTATCTCTTTGCACTTGTCTAACAACAATCTTAGTGGTGAGTTATGCACCTTTCACTCTCATCTTACAAATTTGCTTAAGTTCTATTTATCTTTATAACTTAATAGAGCAAATTCATCCTTAATTTTTATTTGATAAGTAATAAGCTCCAATGCATTTTCAACTCAAATAATTGGCTTTGATAGGTACAATTCCACCTCAAATTGGAGATCTTTCAAGTCTCAAATATCTAGACTTGTCTTCCAACAATATTATTGGTATGTTATGCACCTTTCACTCTCATCTCACAAATTTCCTCAATTTAGATTTGTAATTACATCTATAACTTAATAGAATATGTTAACCTTAATAAGAAATTATGTAGAATACACATTTGAACTCAAATAACTGGCTCTGACAGGTACCATTCCAACTCAAATTGGACTTCTTCAAAGTCTTATCTCTTTGTACTTGTCTAACAACAATCTTAGTGGTGAGTTATGCACCTTTCACTCTCATCTTGCAAATTTGCTCAAGTTTTATTTACCTCGATAACTTAATAGAGCAAATTCAACCTCGATTTTTATTTGAGAAGAAATAGGCTCCAAGACCACAACTCAAATGACTAGCTTTGACAGGTACCATTCCAACTCAAATTGGAGATCTTTCAAGTCTCACACATCTATACTTGTCTTCCAACAATATTATTGGTATGTTATGCACCTTTCACTCTCATCTCACAAATTTCCTCAATTTAGATTTGTAATTACATCTATAACTTAATAGAATATGTTAACCTTAATAAGAAATTATGTAGAATACACATTTGAACTCAAATAACTGGCTCTGACAGGTACCATTCCAACTCAAATTGGACTTCTTCATAGTCTTATCTCTTTGCACTTGTCTAACAACAATCTTAGTGGTGAGTTATGCACCTTTCACTCTCATCTTGCAAATTTGCTTAAGTTCTATTTATCTTTATAACTTAATAGAGCAAATCATCCTTAATTTTTATTTGATAAGTAATAAGCTCCAATGCATTTTCAACTCAAATAATTGGCTTTGATAGGTACAATTCCACCTCAAATTGAAGCTCTTGCAAGTCTCACTTATCTATACTTGTCTTGCAACAATATTATTGGTATGTTATGCACCTTTCACTCTCATCTCACAAATTTCCTCAATTTAGATTTGTAATTACATCTATAACTTAATAGAATATGTTAACCTTAATAAGAAATTATGTAGAATACATATTTGAACTCAAATAACTGGCTCTGACAGGTACCATTCCAACTCAAATTGGACTTCTTCATAGTCTTATCTCTTTGCACTTGTCTAACAACAATCTTAGTGGTGAGTTATGCACCTTTCACTCTCATCTTGCAAATTTGCTTAAGTTCTATTGATCTTTATAACTTAATAGAGCAAATTCATCCTTAATTTTTATTTCATAAGTAATAAGCTCCAATACATTTTCAACTCAAATAATTGGCTTCGATAGGTACCATTCCACCTCAAATTGAAGCTCTTGCAAGTCTCACTTATCTAGACTTGTCTCACAACAATATTATTGGTGAGTTATGCACCTTTCGCTCTCATCTTGCAAATTTGCTCATGTTCTATTTACATCTATAACTTAATAGAGCAAATTCATCATCAATTTTTATTTCATAAGTAATAAGCTCCATTACATTTTCAACTCAAATAATTGGCTTCGATAGGTAAAATTCCACATCAAATTGGAGCTCTTTCAAGTCTTACTCATCTATACTTGTCTCATAACAATATTATTGGTGAGTTATGCACCTTTCACTCTCATCTTGTAAATTTGCTCAAGTTTTATTTACCTCGATAACTTAATAAAGCAAATTCATCCTCAATTTTTATTTGAGAAGAAATAGGCTCCAAGACCACAACTCAAATGACTAGCTTTGATAGGTACCATTCCAACTCAAATTGGAGATCTTTTAAGTCTCATATATCTAGACTTGTCTTACAACAATATTATTGGTATGTTATGCACCTTTCACTCTCATCTCACAAATTTGCTCAATTTAGATTTGTAATTACATCTATAACTTAATATAATATGTTAATCTTAATAAGAAATTATGTAGAATACACATTTGAACTCAAATAACTGGCTCTGACAGGTACCATTCCAACTCAAATTGGACTTCTTCATAGTCTTATCTCTTTGAACTTGTCTAACAACAATCTTAGTGGTAAGTTATGCACATTTCACTCTCATCTTGCAAATTTGCTCAAGTTTTATTAACCTTGATAATTTAATAGAGCGAATTCACCCTTAATTTTTATTTGATAAGAAATAAGCTCCAATACCTTTACAACTCAAATGACTAGCTTCGATAGGTGCCATTCCAACTCAAACTGGCGCTTTCCAAATCTCACTTATCTAGACTTGTCTTACAACTATATTATTAGTGAGTTATGATCCTTCTACTCTCACAGTTCAAATTTACTCTATTTAGATTTCAAATAACGCACAACACATTTGCAGTTCAACTTACTATTAAAATTGTTACAAGACACAAGCAATGCTAACTAGTTCATCTTCCTAGTAAATTCAAAAAAAAAAATTAGAGTGTATGTTATAAGACACAATCAATGCTAACTTGTTCATCTTCTTGGAAAATTCAATAAAGAGGTTTAGAGTAGATAAATAAGGATACCTCGTAAACATGGTGCCATGCTTTTATCAAGAATTGGTGAGTATATTCCTTTATTATTCCCCTATCACTTTTCTAACCCATATTTGTTCAACCTTGTATACTTTTCGTCCACAAAAGGAATAAAGGAAATTATATTGATGTGGATAGAATAACTCCCAACCCACTCTCATCATTCCTATAGCATTAGTATGATATATATGAGTATGAAAACAAATGGTTGGGCAACATGTGAGGTCTAGTTAAGCAGTCTTGTAAGAAGAAAATTCAGATAAATTTATGTTTAGACACAGATATATGTTAAATTCAGGGATTATTCCATCATAGATAGAAGCTCTTCAAAATCTCACTTATTTAGGCTTGTCTTTTAATATTCTTATTGGTGAGTTATATATCTTCCATTTCTATTCTTACCTTGTAAATTTACTAAATTTTGAAATATTGTATTTACCTCCCCACAATCTAATACTTCTATTGACAGGGATCATTCCATCATCGATAGAAGATCTTCAATATCACATTCATCTGAACTTGTCTTGTAACAATTTTACTGGTGAGTTATCTATCTTTCATTTCTACTCTTACCTTGCAAATTGACAAAATTTTGAAATATTGTATTTACCTTCACACAACCTAATACCTCTATTGACAGGGATCATTCCATCATAGATAAAAGCTCTTTAAAATTTCAATTATTTGGACTTGTCTTGCAGCTATCTTACATGTTTTCTACCTTCCACCCTTGCCATCCTTATTTAGAATCGCTAGATTTGAGTAAAACCAAGAAAATAGTTAGAGCCATTCTTTCAACTTTGGATTTTATAACAAATCTCCACAACTTCTATTTATAGTCAAATTTGTTAACTGCAGGTGACATCCCTTCTTTGGTTTTCAATTTGGGATATTTGCGACATTTTGATGTTTCTCAAAATCAATTAAGTGGTGGCATACTAGAACAATTAGGCAATTTCAAATATCCCACTTATATTGTAGATGTCTTCCAAAATTATCTAAGTGGAAACATATCATATATTTTGAATGATTACTTTGATTTTGATGGTAACTTTATTCACAACAAATCCAATGGAATATTACTATCTAGTTTATGTAGTTGTCCACCCTTATGTCGCATTGACTTGAGCTACAATAGTATCATTAGTAGCATACCTAGATAACTTGGTGTGCTAAAGTACATCAATTTGTCATACAATCTTCTCAGTGGCTATGTTCCAAGTGAATTTTATGGTTCTTTTTCTCATGACTTTTTAAATGGTGATACAGAATTGCTTTGGCCAGAGAAGATACATAAAGGCTCAAATTCTTTGTTGACAATCATTGTTCCTTTGATCATTTTTCTTGTGATCACATTTGTTGTGGGTTTCATCTTATTTAAATCATTAAAAAAGAACAAGAAATCCATAAGTGAGACAAGAGAAGCCAAAAATAGAGATTTGCTTTCCATATGGAACTACGATGGAAAAATTGCATTTGAAGATATAATTGATGCAACAGAGGACTTTGACATTAAATATTGTATTGGAACTGGTGCCTATGGAAGTGTTTATAGGGCACAACTTCCAAGTGGCAAAATTGTAGCATTGAAAAAGCTTCATAGAAGAGAATATGGAAACACATCTTTTGCCAAGAGTTTTCACAATGAAGTAAAGATGTTGAGTGAAATTCGACATCGCAATATTGTAAAGCTTCATGGTTTTTGTTTACATCATCAATGCATGTTCCTCATCTATGAATACATGGAAAGAGGAAGCCTTTTTTATGTGTTGAATAATGATGATGATGCTAAAGAGTTGGATTGGAGCAAAAGAGTGAATGCCATCAAAGGAATAGCAAATGCTTTGTTCTACATGCATCATGGTTGTGCTCCTCCAATTATCCATCGAGACATAACAAGTGGTAATGTGTTGTTAAACTCAAACATGGATGCTTTTCTATCTGACTTTGGCACAGCTAGAATCATTGATCCAGATGCATCTAACCAAACTCTTCTAGTTGGTACTTATGGTTACATTGCTCCAGGTCAACTTTTTTGATTCTGTACTACTTCTCTTGTTGTGTTGTATCTTTTTTTACAATTACTTATCTCTAGGCAATTACATAACTTCTTTATATTTTTCTCTATTGCAGAGCTTGCATACACTTTAGTTGTAACTGAAAAATGTGATGTTTATAGTTTCGGAGTGATGACATTGGAAACAATCATGGGAAGACATCCTGGAGATTTGATATTGTCTTTGTCAAAGACATGTTATGAAAGCATTTGGCTAAAAGATGTGGTAGACCCACGTATCCCACTGCCATCACGAAAAGATGCACGGGATGTAACTCTTTTGGTAGCAATAGCATTAGCATGCTTGAATCCATCTCCCCAATCTCGGCCATCAATGCAACTAGTGTCTCAAAGGCTTTCATCCTCTAACCTACCATTAGCCATTCCTTTCAATAATATCGCAATCCATCATTTAGTGAATCAAGATGTGTAAATAATGTAGTATGAAGCTCGAAGATTCAGCTTATGTTTGCTTGGTACTTGTAACATCCTAAATATATCTTAATAAAAAATTATTATTATTTCAAAAAAAATGATATTTTATCATTATAAATAATAATATTTTATTATTAAAAAAAATCCATCTATTCCATCGAATTCGATGGAAAAGCTGTAAGCATTAAAGAAGAAGAAGAATTTGGGGCAAATGTCATTTATTAAAGAAGGAAAATGAAGAGGAAACGTTTGAAGTTGAAAGATAAATAAGGAAGGATGATGAGATAAGAAATGAGGTGTATGCAGAGAGAAAGAGAGAGAACAAGAATTAGAGAAACAGAGAATGAGAGATAAGTAGAAAAGTACTAGCATTTTGAAAAGTAATACTACGTCCGGTCCTTAATATAAGACCCCATTTGACTTTTTGTTTGGTCCTAATTATAAGACCCCAATCCATTTTGTCTCTTATATTTATGCATTTTTTTTCAAGATAGTCCTTCTAATAATTATAGTTTTAACCAATACACTTAATTAACAAGGATATTTTAGGAATGATAACACTTATTTATTACAAATAACTAACTTAACTTACTTCCTTAATCTCCTCAAATAAGTCAACTGGGTCTTATAATTAGGACCAGAGGTAGTACAAGCTTTGTTGATCATTTAGGTACATAAAAGTACTTCTTTTTATTAAATTTTCTTTATGAATATTTTCTATATATTTAGAGCTTTATATTACTAGTATCATTATAATGTTTAAAGAAAATTTTGGGATTTGGGTATAGAGTAAGTATTGAGTTTTGACAATAGATTACCATAGAAATTTAGAGGTAAATAAGTAGTAGGTTTAGATTTGTCCATTTATTACTTTTGGTATTTAAAATCAAATTTATTTTGCTGAAAAATCTATTATTTATGATATATACCATATTTATACCGATTAAAATTAAGTTAAATAATTTATTTAGGTTGTTTAAGATTTTAGTTGAAAAATGCATTATTCAAGAGATATAGAATGTTTTGACCAATTAAATTTAAGTTAAATAACTTATTTAGATTATTTAGTATATTATTAAGATTCTAATCAGTTTAAGATGTGAAATTGGTTAAGGATATGTTATTAGAAAAAAATTTGAACTTGGAAACTTAAGTTATAAATTGAGAATTTTACAATGTTAGATAAAAATAGTTATATATATAATTTGAATGAGTTATTTGGGTAGAGAAAAATTGTTATTTGAAATAAGAATTTTTGGGTAGTAAATATATGTAGATATATTAATAATAATAAATCCTATGTAATTTAAGTTATTTATTTGTATGTATATTAAATTGTATCTATATTATTTATAGATTATCTTGTATTTTAGAGTTTGTAATTTGTGCTCTTATTTCTCAAGATGTGAAATTAAGCTTGGAGTAGAAGTAACTAGAGTTAATTTATTTTATATACATGCTTTGGATTGTAAGGTGTTTACTATACATTTATTTTCTCAAATTAATTTGTGAAAGTATGTCTATGAATAAAGCAAGGTATTTTCTTATATGACAAATTTTGGTGAAGTAGGAAGTATGTCAATTTAATAATACCTGAGTTGTATTTTATTGGGAATTATGTTTTCTTGTGGTGCTAAATTTGATATACTGATATTATGCTATTAAATAAAATGAAAATGTGGTGTAATTTGTTTGAAATTATATCATCTTACTTTAAAGAACTATGATATTTTTAATTTATATTGTGATTATACATGGGGTTCATATGTGGAGGTTGGAATTATGTTATGTGGAGGATAATTGTTCTTGAAGTCTGCGCAACATGCTTACACTATTGATCATAGTGTTTGGCCTTTTTGTGAGACCCCTTTAGTTCTTCCTTTTCCTTGGCTTGGAATTAAGAACAAGATCTTGGATAGACACTTCTTGCACTATAGTCTATTTTTAGGCGGTGTAGATGTAGGAGGGGGCCTGTTGCTTGATGGAGTGGGATGATCTTCGGCCGGGTTACTTAGCACAAAAAGCCCAGGTCCTTGTCAATGAGTCTTAAGGAGGAGTATGGTGATGGAATGGCATATTTCATTGTGTTATTGCATATGTGTACTTTTGTATGAATTGTGTTGTGGAAGGTTAGACATACTCCTTTCATGTGATTGTATCTATTAAAGTATCATTTATTACTTAAATTATATTTAAGCACTACTTTACCAACTTGCCATCCTACTTGTATATATCTTAAATTAATGCTTGGTTACTAGGACTTTATGTCTCATCCTATTATTCATTAATGCTTTTTAGGAGAGCCATCTGGTTTGGCTTGGAGCGAAGGGAAGCAACCAAAGGCATAGACTGGTACAGTCTAATAGTCCTCTTTTGGTTTAGGCATATAATGTTATGTATATTGCCATATGAGGGCCCATGATTTTATTGACATATACTTTTTTTGGTTTGGTTGTTGGATTATTGTATTTGATGGTATGCTGTTAAAATGATTGGAGGCCATAAGACCTTGCTATATGTGTTACTCTTATGTGTATGACTTATGGATTGGGCTGATCACCTTGTGTTTCTTATACCCTAAGTCTTTGTGGGATGAATGTTTATATTGGGCTTGTGGGTAATTACTATGCCCTGAGTCCTTGTTGTACGTGTGGTTAAACTTATAGGTATTTTATGTATCTTGAGCCTCTTAAAATGTTTTCAGAATAAGACAAACTCTTTATAACCATAATAGTACTTTAACATTCTAATTCAATTCTTTTTTAACTATGGTTATCATCTTAAAAATAGTTTTATAATTATGTATTAATTGAGAAGAGGTTTTTTCAGTAGTACCTCAAGGGAATCCTTTAACGATTTGCTTCGAAGTATGGTTTTTAAGTTTGTCGTATGTTTAATGCCTTGTAGCTAATATTTATCCGTTTAAAAAATTCTATACATGTCAAGTTTTGCATAACCTTATTGCATTAAAATAATAATATATTGAAATTGAATTATAATGATTCCATACATTTAATTATCAAAATTTGAAGCCATTAGTTGCGGAATAGAAACTCAATCAGAATTCATCAAACTTGTCCACGACTAATTTAGTTAAAAAGTATCATACCCAATCAAGTAACATAACATCATCATCACCATCATTTGCAAGTCGTGATAGATCGAAAGCCCTCTGTCCATATTGTTACAAGTTCAAGAAGCATCAATTAAGTTGACCAAAGTAAGTTTCAAGCAATGCCCTCCTCTGCAGCATGTGAGGTCCTCTTAAGCAGTCTTGTAACAAGAAAACTCAGAGAAAGTTGTGTTTAGTGACAATTTAATGTAGTTGTAATGTAAACCTATTCGGTTTACTTTTCAACCTCTCAATAGGCTTGTGCACGACATGAGAAGATCTGCTCTCTAACTAGAGCTTTAAGTTAGAGTAGTTCTTATAACAATTTAAATTATTATCAAAACTAGACATCAATAAACCTGGCAGCTAGTTGCAAAACTGGTCCAGGCGTAAGGTCTATTGGTCTTAAATGAGGACTATCTCTGAAACTATTATAAGTGAAATAGAGTGATTAACAGAGTGACTATTATAACCCTAAACCCTCATCAATAATGATAAGAAATAAACAAAATCCCTTGCACCAATCCGAGGGGAGTAAACAATTGAATAGAGCCATTGACAGGGTTGCCTCTTTCTAGATGGTTATTTGGAAGATCACTAGATTCCATAATGACCATGAGCTTACACTTCATTATAGATATACAGAAACTTAATGTCTACATTTGCACAAGATGATTTAAATTTGTAGCAGAAACACTTTGCTTGCAGGACTTGAAATCCACTCATTAATCATTTTTATTGCAAGCTTATTTTTATTCACATTTCCCAGAATACATTAGACGGGAAAAAAACTCCCCTCTTTAAATTTTACTTGATAAGATAAAATTGCATGTGAAAAATATCAAGGGGACTACAGGTGTGTATCCCTATGGAGTAGTTTTCATATTGTAGAGTATGTAGAATCTTTCCATTGGCGTAAAATTGTGGGCTCTACCCCTTATGGATTGCCAAAAATAGTGTTAACTTTGATTTCAAGATGTAGATGTTTTTAATATCTTTCTTTCATGTTGAACATATGTTATTGCCTTGCATAATGATTCAAGATATACTAATTCCAGTCCATAATATAAGAGTTACATGACTGATTTGAGAAAATTAAAAATATTAGTTAAGTTCGTTAATTGTAACAAATATGTGCTGAGTTCCATAAAATACCATATTTAATCATGTATATCAAAACTATTTCTTGATGAGAATCCTTATAATCAATAGAGATATTTTAGATAAAACATTATAGATTTGGAAAGCAAAGTTGATTGAGGTCATATATTTATGACCAAACTCAATAACCCAAAATAACTCTTATACTAAGGATCAAAGGAAGTAGTATTTAATGATAGTGTTGGTAAGGAGCCATAATGAAAATGATTCAATTTAAGACAAATTTTATTGTTTCAACTTATCTTGGTTCCAGTGAATTAATTAGAAGCAACTTACATGTGTGTGTTTGTGTGTGTGAGGGGAGGCCAAAACGATTCTTATTTATTAATATTTTAAGGGTTTCAAGAATAATCCTCAAGCAAAATTAATCAAAGATAGCATTGTCATTGTCCATTATAATTAAAAAAAAAACATAAAATCCACTATGGAACTTTTGAATTCTTTCTTAACTTTTTTAGAAAGAAAAAGCAGAAGTTACTAAATTTATAAACAAACAGAAATAATTTGCAAAGCTATATGTATGTTTCAATATGAAATTAAAAGGACCAATAGATAAGCCCCCTGTATCAATCAACCGCAATGATAAAGAAAAAGCGTAAACATGTTTTTTCGTTGTTATGGGACAAAATCAATCAAATTTCTTCCCATTCGCATATAAAGATTTAAAGGATAAGATTTTTAAGTACAAATCCTCTCCTTAAAGAATAACACGCTACTTTTTTTTTGAAGTACAAATCCTCTTCTTAAAGAATAACACGCTATTTTTTTTTAGAAGATAGGAGATTATCCAAAATAATCTGATTTAATAAGTTTTTTTTTAAGTAAATGGGTATTTAGGGCTTAAACTTTCTTCCCATTTACATATTGTTTGGTTGGCAATTTTAGCCAAAACATGATAATTGGAGGGACATCATTAGGATTATATATACTACTTCTGGTACTTAATCCATGACAATCATGCATAGCCATGTGTTTTATTTTTATTAGGATTAAATAATATCAAATGCTAATATTTCAAAAATAGAACACATAACTATGAGTGATTGGAAAACTTGACATAACGGGTATAAGAAACTTGATTTAAGTGTGGTTCTTTGGACATCTAAAACTCATTTCTAAAAATCTATTATATGAATAATTTAAATATGATGATGATGATAAACACACTATCAGTTAATAACTAGAGTGATTAATAATAAAAAGTGCGTATCAGTACCTACAAAGCCATGTGGTAGTTAAGCTCTTGTCATTTTGATGTTCCTCTATATATATAAAGACTTTATGGGTGCACTCATTTTGTGATCAGTTTTTGTAAACAAATGAATTGAAGATGGGTATGGTGAGAGTGGTATTTTTATCATGCTTTGTCGTAACTTGATTCCATATTAATGGTGCAACTGTGGCCAATATGATAGAAGAGGAGAAAACGTGCTCTGCTTCATACCAAGTGGTGGAATTTCAGCGATAGTGCCC
The DNA here is from genome assembly GCF_004799145.2 of Neltuma alba. Taxonomy (NCBI): domain Eukaryota; kingdom Viridiplantae; phylum Streptophyta; class Magnoliopsida; order Fabales; family Fabaceae; genus Neltuma; species Neltuma alba. Next base: position 746,604 of record NW_021635275.1, read on the forward strand.
ACAGCTTCTTAGGCCCTAACTTGTCTCTAGGAAGAGATGTCTTGCAGTGAATTTGGAAGCGTCACTGAAATCTAACCTCTTGTGATCATTGCACAGCACCCTCAGCTAGCTAATCTCAACCTTACTGCATTTCCCAACCTACAATATTTGAGACTTTAATTTCTAAGACAGGTTTGATAGGTACCATTCAAAATCAAATTGGAGCTCTTCATAATCTTATAGATTTGGACTTGTCTAATAACAATCTTACTAGTCAATATGTAGTTTCCACTCTCACCTTGCAAATTCATTCAATATTCAAATGTTTTATTTACCTCTATAACTTAATAGAATAGGTTATCGACAGGTACTATTTCAACACAAATAGGAGCTCTTCAAAATCTCAAGCATTTAGACCTGTTTCATAACAACCTTATTGGTGACTTCTCTTCCACTTTTACTACCCTCAATTTTTATTTGATCAGAAATAACAGAATATATTTATGACTCATAGGAAGTTGTTTCAATAGGTACTATTCTGAGCCAAATAGAAGATCTTCAACATCTCACTTATCTAAACTTTTCTTGTAACAATATTTTTTCAAGTAAGTTACTTTTCATCCTCATCATCCAAAAAGAAAAAAAATTAAAATTAAAGACATGTTTTAAAAAAATTAAAATACCTAGCTTGCTTAGTGTCAGAAGTCCTTTTTATGCTTTATGATATGAGCAATTCAAATATAATAAAAAATAATATTGAATGCTGCATAAATCAACCAAAAATAATAAAGATCAAGAACAAACAAGCTTTTTGTTGTAATGTGAGAAACTCTTTCAAGGAACTTATAAATTGACGGTAAGCTTTTGTCATCATTTAAACACATGATTATAATAACAACCAAATGTCAGTTCAAATCCCGCTACTAATGTGAATACCTTGTTAGTAGACAATTTGTAAATACCATTGCAAATGTTTTTTGAGCCTTGAGACACCTAACTAAATTAAACTTTCTTCTATAATAATAATAATAATAATAATAGCCAACCTTCCAATATATAAAAATTTTGCACTCATTTGATGATCATTTCCATTAATTATTATTATCTTGTGATGCCATTATTTTGTTCGTCAATGTCGCCACTATGTGGTCTCCGTAGAGGAGAAGGACGCACTACTTGCAAGCAAATGGTGTGACATCAGCCGTAGTGGCTCCAAATACCATTGTGATTGGCATGGCATAACATGCAATCTTTTTGGAAATATAATTTCAATTGACCGACCAAGAATCCATTCATAGCAACCTCGACTAACATATCTCAACTTCATTGCATTAGAAAACTAGAATATTTGAATCTTGGTAGAATAGGGATAACAGGTACCATTCTAATTCAAGTTGGAACACTTCACTTAATAGTCCAAAATTAATATTTACACTTGCCTTGCAATAATCTTATTTACCTTCTAACCATGCTCAATTTGAATAGAAACAATCTAGTTAGAGCCATTCCCTGTACATTGGGTTTCATGACAAATATCAAAAACTTATGTGTGCTCAAATTTATTCATTGCATTACAAAAACTATAGTATATTTCAATTTTTAGGGAATGGGGTTTAGAGGTATCATTCCAACTCAGATTGGAGCTCTTCAAAATATCATTCATTTAGACTTGTTTTATAATAACCTTACAGGTGTGTTACCTTCCACTCTTACTACCTTAATTTTTATTTGATTAGAAATAACTTGCAACTCAAATGACTAGTTTCGAAAGGTATTATTCCAACTTAGATAGGAGCTCTTCAGAATCTCCATCAATTGGACTTGTCTTACAACAACCTTAGCTTATTGGTGTGTTGCCTTCCACTCCTACCACCTTAAATTTTTATTTGATCAGAAATAACATAGAACATGTAATTTGCAACTCAAATGATTGTCCTTGACAGGTATCATTCCAACTCATATAAGAGCTCTTTAGAATCTCAATCAATCAGACTTATCTTATAACAGCCTTACATTACAGGTGCAGTTATTCTCCTATAACCTCAGGTTTTGTGACAAATCTCAACAACTTTCATTTGTACCCAAATTTACTTATAACAGGTGTTATCCCTTCTTCAATTTTCAATTTGATGAATTTAATAGAAGTTGATGTTTCTCAAAATAAATTAAGTGGTAGCATGTCGAAAGAGTTCGAGCATGTCAATTAATTTAAAAAGTCTCATACTCAAATGAGTGCACAAGCTCTATCATGCAAGAGGAAAGCCCTCTGTCCAGTTATTATTAGTTCAAGAAGCATCCCACCATAGCCAAAATCATCAGTCTTCTCCGAAGATTTTCCCGTAAAGAGTCAAATTCAGGCTCAAATGGACCTATAAAAGGGAAGGACAGATTATGTTGTGAATAGTAGATATTAAAATGGAGATAACGGAGGGTGTTGATTTTATAAAAGCAACACTACCAGAAAAAAGGTTTTTCACGGCGGTTAAAAGTGGCTTTTCATGGCGGTTTTGAAGGCGAAGTTGATAAAGGCGATGTTGAAAGGTAAAGAAAACACGGCGGTTTTGAACCGTCGTGGAAGGTGATTTTCCACGGGGGTTTCTATATAACCGCCGTGGAAAATTGATTTTCCACGACGGTTTTACATATGACTACCGTGGAAAATCAATTTTCCATGGCAGTTAAAATAAAAACCACCGTTGAAATTTGACTTTCAATGGCAGTTTATAAATAAATTGCCGTGGAATATTATTTTAACGGCGGTTATATATATAACCGCCATTAAAAATACATTTTTTTAAAAAAATTCTGCTTGATTTTCACTTTTACCACCCTGCAGTTTATAGTTCCAAATAAATGTAGGCAGTGCAGATCATGCAGAACAAGATCAACTAGCTAGTTGATATATATACAGCATTGAAATTTCTTTTACACCATTTAAAAATAGGGAACCGGCCAATATAATAGAACTAGGTGGTTAATTAAGACCAAGGAACACGTATTGGCTAGGTCCAACAATTCTGAAATAGAAGTAACTACTTCTCTATACAATGGAAATCATGAACATGTACATATGAGAGGGAACTGAGAGAAAACATCTAACAATGAATTTTTTGAGAAATAACTTATCTATTTGAAAGCTAAATTTCAATTTTTTCTACCAATGTTGTTGACAAAGTGTCCCTCATCAAGTTGATGTCATCCATGAGATATGGCGCAGTATTTTGAAATATCTGTTAATAAAAAATAACATAGTAAACTTAGTCAAAAATATGAAATGAATTGAAGAACGTCATGCAACGTAACTCATCTTTACCTCGTCTAATTTCTCAGTCGTTCCTGTCTCAATTATGTCATTCATGTAGCGGATGACATAATATCCACACTCAACATGTCCTTGTTGACAACGGTACTAAAAAAATAAGATATAAAATTTGAATATTAGACATTATTGATTATAAACATTAACTTTAATTCATCCAAAAATGTTTAAAAGTTAGTTCAAAACAACATATACCTTTGGAAGAATCCATGTTGGTGCTTGTCTATTTTGTTTAATCGCCACAACATTAAAAGTATGAAAAGCCCTATCAACATTATAAGAGAAAATGATATTAGAGCATGCTTGTATAAACTTCATAAGTAATAAATATATAAATAAAAACTAACATGTCGATGACATCTTTGGTTTCTTCGGATGGACTTCCACAGAGTGAATCGAACCAGTAAACTTTGTTGTCAAAAGGGGCACAAACAATTAGAGTCCAATGATAACTGCAAAAGGCAAACCATGTTAATTATAACCCGACACATACAACTTGTATATCTCAAATACAATAATACACTTACCCTTCCACGTAAGGTGCAAAATATATTAGCTTTCTGGTCTGAGTCATTGTGGTCATAATGTAGATTGACCTTGCTTCCACAGTATTAAATTCTTTCTGCACCCTTTGAGGACACATAAAGCCATATGTTCCTTCAAGTCCTCTTTCGACAGATTTGATTAAAGTGCCTGTTGTTCAAGTAAAAAACATTAGGACATGCATGAAGTATAATATGTAATAAGAAAATGATATTGTAACTTACAAAATAGCGGCTGCATGAAAGCTATATCAAGCTCCTCAAAGTTGAGGAACTGAACGAGGTCCCTCTTGTCAATGGTGAAGTCGTATGTTATATCTGAACCCACAACCCCCAACGGCATCTTGAAAGTCACAGGCTTATCCATGTTTGGCACCATGGAATGAAGAACCTCCAAACTGAATACATAAGCGCAACATCACCAGGAAGAGGCAAGAGTACAGGATCAGATGATGCGCTCGTTGTGGCCTTCTTTGCTGCCGCCTTCTTCACCATTGGCTTTGCAATAAGTCTCTTTGGCCACAAAATGAAATGTCCTTTAGCTTGGGCCAAGAGTCGAACCTCATCAGTAGGATTGGGCACTGGTGTACCCCCTGACCACGAACAATCCTCTCTACTGTCACCCTTGCTTGATTGCTCGGAATTTTGTTGCCGTGAATCGTTGTGCCCATAAATGCTCGACCACTAGCAACATGAACAGGTGAATTTTCATAATCCACATAGAGAGAACACGACATCCCATTGTCTTCGACAGGGTCAGGGCTAGGGTCAGGGTCAGACACTGTCAGTGGCTGTGTCTGATTATTACTGCCCTTCCCGCTTTTTATCACAGGTGAACCCTAAAACATAATATGAAATTAGTTAAGAAACATTAAATAAGTTTAAATGGATCAAATGAATCTTTAGAAGATTTAAAAGATGTGTGATTATTACCTGGGAAGGTTCAGATACTCGGGGCATCTGGAATCCACTCGTACCCATCATCATCAGAGTCTGTTGAAACTTGGCATCGAATTCGTCATGTATCTTTTGCATCTCTGCCATGTGTTGTTGACTTAGTTCAGCTCGAACTCTCTCTGTTTCTTCCTGTAGTCGTTGGTCGAGCTCCTCTTTAGATACCATGTTAGCAGAGGATGATCTAGTGCTTCTTCATGAAGCAGAGCCAAAAAATTCTTTAATACCAATCCCTTTAGGGGTTCCTCAGACTCTTTCGGGATGGTCAGCCTTTCCAATAGCAGTGGCTAAGATATCCATCCGTCCTTGAGAGATGAATGTACCTTGAGATAATTGCTCCTCAAGTGTATCCTATATCATTAAAGCAACAAATTCAATTTAAGATAATTGAAAAAAAACAATTAATGAAGCATAATTCTTAAATATTACTTACAATCCTCTCAGCAACAGCAGCAGACTGTGGAGTAATGTATTGACCCTTTTTAATCCTTGCCGCCTTCCATTTTTCTTGGCGAGAAGGACGCTCAATAGGTGGCATGTAGCCAGTAGGATCTGAAGCAGCAGCCATCTGTGCATTCTTCAGTCGTTCCTCTATCATACTTCTTTCCAACCCACCATACCCTGAGACATGGTATGTGGGTATACATTCTGCTCAGATATTTGTTCGTTCTTCTGACTCAATGCCTATGACAATGAAACCAAATCGACAAAATTAGTTTAGTTAAATAAAATATGACCTGATTAAAAATTAAGTTTGAAGAAACCAAACCTAAAATGCAGGGTCTTCACATTGCTTCACAAAATTCTCCTATGCCTCTTCACTAATAAATGAATATTGTTCCTTAGGATGCTCACCCTTTCTTTTTCCATTAATATAATGTTTTGTAAGCGTGGACTTAAAATCCCTCCACCGTTCATCAATTTGCTTCAACAGACGGTCTCTCATTTGCTTAGTGGCAGGAATATCAAATGTTAGCTGCAATACAATAATAGCATAGAGTTATAAAGTAAATAAGCAACTATAATTGAAACAAGTAGAGAAAATAATGCACAATATACCAATATATCCTCCCAAAGGTTTTTCTTCAAATCTTTTTCCACCTTCTTCCAGCTAGGAATGTCAATGCTAATCTTACTGCGTGCGAGATAACCCACATAACTAGTAAATTGAGCCCCATCCTTTCCTATAGGCTTCAGATCATCATCAAACTCCACTGTAATCCTCATAGGCTGTGTGCTCTCATCATGTAAAGCTAAATGCCTCATATGGGTTGGCCCTCTACCCTTTCTCCGGCTAGTAAAAGAGTTGTCGTCACCAGAACCCTGTTGACCGGATCCGTCCATTTCCTGTTTAAAGAACAATGAATTAATAAATGTAAGAATAAAAAATATCAATTAATATAAAACATTATATTATTAAGTATATTTAGCAAAAAAAAAATCAAAGAATTCATTTGAGGCTTACAACGATTATCCTCCCAAATTCCTTCACAATGATCATCTCTAACAGCATAGTCATCATCTACCAAATTAATTCAACTGCTTTAGGTCGAGTAGCTGTGAAAGGCGGGGTTTCATCAAGATTAAGCTCTAAGTCACCATCATCTCCACCAACTCCTTGCCTTTTACCTTGAAGCACGATAAACAATTTCTTTTTTGCTAGATCGGGAATGAAGAACACTTGTTTTGTTTGACTTGCCAAAATAAATGGCTCGTCTCCATATCCAAACCTCTCAAGATCGACCGAAACAAATCCAAATTCTTCATCCACTTGCACAGCATTACTAACCCACTTACATTTGAAGACGGGAACTTTAAACTTGGTATAACTAACCTCCCATATCTCTTCTATTATTCCATAATAGGACATTGCCGCCAACATTGGGTTTCTGTCTTTAGAACTAGCAAAATGCATGGCTTCTACTACTACCATCACCCCACTATTCTGCATAGTACTCTTATCGTCTTGGATTTTTGTGTAAAAAGAATAACCATTTATATCATATCCACCCCAACACAAAACCTCAAAAGAAGGCCCTACAGCTAGCCTCTGTATTGTCTCAAAAGGATTGCCATCTTTTAACACTTCTCGCTTGAACCACTCTGCAAATGACTTATTATATTCATTAGCTAATTGCATATCACTCTTTCTTGGATTCAAGTTCCTCAGCATATTCTTGTGAGCATTTAAGTAAGGCAAAACTTCATCCGTGTTGTTTAAAATGTATAGATGTGCCTGCATTAGAACTTCTCTTGACATAGACCTCACTATGACACCCCGTGTTCCCTTGCTTCTTCTCCCCTGATCATGTCGAGATTGAGGAAGACCAACTGCCTTTACCCTATCAAGATATGTGTTACAAAACTCAACTACCTCCTCAGCTACATATCTCTCAACAATTGATGCTTCAGGCCGATAAGGATTCTTAGAGTACCCTTTTAGGATTTTCATGTATCTCTCAAAAGGGTACATCCATCTTAAACACACAGGACCACAAAGTCTTATCTCTTGTACAAGATGAGCTATCAAGTGGACCATAATATCAAAAAATGATGGAGGAAAATGCATTTCCAATTGAGAGAGGATCACATAACCTTCATTTTCTAATTTATCCAACTCAGCAGGATCAATGACTTTGCTACAAATGGCACTAAAAAATACAAAGTCTTGTAATAGTATTTCTCACATCGGTTTTCATAATGCCTCGAATAGCAAGTGGAAGTAATTGTTGCATCAACACATGACAATCATGAGACTTCATTCTCGTTATCTTCAAATCTTGCATTGAAATAAGTTTGCTTAAGTTAGAAGAATAACCTTGTGGCACCTTAATACTATTGACAAAACCACAGAAACTTCTTTTCTCTTCTTTTGATAATGTGTGCGCAACTGGATGTAAATAAGCCTTCTTACCATCTCTTTCTTGTGGGTGAAGGACATTTCTTATTCCAATTTCGACTAAGTCTCATCTTGTATTGATTCCATCTTTAGTCTTTCTACTTATATGCAAAAGTGTACCAACAAGGCTCTCACATACATTCTTCTCCACATGCATCACATCTAGACTATACACATCAAGACTTTGCCAATATGGAAGATCAAAAAAGACAGATCTTTTTTCCATATATTTCTCTCACCGACCGTCTTCTTCTTCTTCTTCTTCTTCTTACCGAAGACCACATTAATTCCCTCAACCCGCTGATAAACTTCTTCTCCAGTTAATAGTCTTGGAGCCATTTCATATTCTTGTGAGACATTAAATGCCTTTTTCAATCTACAGTAAGGGTGATACCGACTAAGAAACCTTCTGTGACCAAGGTATACTGTCTTCCTGCCATGTTTAAGTTGCATATAGTGGGTGCCTTCTTCGCATATCGAGCATGCTTTATGCCCCTTAACACTGTATCCTGACAAATTTCCATATGCTGGAAAGTCATTTATCGTGGTGAAGATCATGGCACGTAAATTGAAGGTCTCTTGTTTATATACATCAAACACATCAACACCTTCCTCCCATAATTTCTTCAGATCCTCAATCAAAGGTGCCAAATACACATTGATATCGTTTCCCGGTTGTTTTGGCCCCGAGATCATCAAAGATAGCATGATATACTTTCTTTTCATACATAACCAAGGAGGCAAGTTGCAAATTACGAGGAGTACTAGCCAAGCACTGTGTGTGCTACTAAGATTACCATATGGGTTAATTCCATCCGTACAAAGCCCTAGCCGAAGGTTTCTTGGCTCGCCACTAAATTGAGAAAATTTTTGATCTATTGTTTTCCATTGAGGAGAATCTGCTGGGTAACGAAGCTTTCCATCACATATTTTCTCATCAAAATGCCATCTCAAGTTCTTTGCATCTGTGGCATTAGCAAATAGACGCTTAAATCGTGGTATTATTGGAAGATACCACAGAACCTTTGAAGGAGAACCTTTGGTCATCTCATTATAATCACCATCATCTTTCTTCATTTTGTATCTTGAAGTCCCATATTTAGGGCACTTATTCAACCCTTCATAATCATTTCTGAATAATATGCAGTCATTAGGACACGCATGTATCTTCTCATATTCCAAACCCATCGGACACAAAATCTTTTTTGCCTCATACATTCGTTTCGGAAGTGAATTCCTTTTGGGAAGAATATCACTCAGCAATTCAAGCAATTTCGTAAAACTAGCATCGGTCCAACCATTTCTTGCCTTCAAATTCATCAGTTTCAATACGGTTGTCAATCTTGTGTAATCATCTTTGCACTCCGGGTATAAAGGTGTCTCTGCATCACTACACAAAGTTTCAAAGGTGGAAGAAAACTGTGTAAAGGATTCAGACCTTATATCACGAAACATATCCGAAATTCTATCACCAAATTCTTCATTCACAACCTTCTCATTTGCAGACAGTGTAGTCTTTCTAATTTCTCCATGCCATATCCAATTTGTATACCTCAAATTTATCCCATCACAGATAAGATGCTCTTTTATCTCAAAAATACTCCGTCGACTATTATTTAAACATTTGACACAAGGACAATAGTACAATCCATCTCTTTTACTAGGGGCATTTCTCTGAGCAAACTCAAGAAACTTTTCAACCCCATTCTCATATTCCTTGCTAATTCTCTTACCTTTCATTCAACTACGATCCATTGTTCTACAGATTATTTAAACAACACTTTACTATTAATCAAAATTCATAACGAAGAAAAAAAAACACAAAATAACAAACATATTATTTATTACTAAATTCTTATATTTATTACAAGAAAATTACCAAAAATTCGAAATAAATATCAAAAAATTATAAAAAAAATTTAAAAACTTCACAACTAGTCAACTCCAAACATTTAAACATGTTTCTAATACAGTATATAAGAAGGAATTAAGGTTTTATCACATCCAATACCCACCAATCAACACCAATCAACAATTCAACCACATAAAAAATGCAAAATGAACAATACAAGCCAATCATAATGTAAAACTAACAAACCCATTTCATATATAACAGATTTTCATGGCCAAAATATTCAATAAAACAAGAAAAATTGAAAAGAATGAAAGAAGAGGATACTCATAGAGAGCAGAGAAGATTCAAACGCGAAATGAGGGCTTTCGAACGGCGGCGACGGTGGCGGACGCACCACAAGCTCAATGCAGGAGTTTCAACGGTGGGATAGTGTGGGGTATGACCGGTTTTCGGTGGTGGGACGGAGGGGACCACGACTGAGCAAGAATGAGGCGAAATGAGAGGCGTTCGAACGGTAGTGGACGGCGGCAAGGCACCACAAGCTCAATGGAGGAGTTTAAACGGTGGGATAGTGGTGGGAATGGCCGGTAATGGCAGTTTTTCAGTGGTGGGGCAGAGGGGGACCACGGCGCACTGAAGAAATGAGAAAGAAAGTGAAGCAACTTGAGCGCCGCGGGAGGGATAAGAACACAAAGAACCGTCATTAAAAAGACTTTCCACGGCGGTTTTATTAAAAACCGCCGTGGAAAGTGTAGCCCCTCTTCATTTTATTTACAAAAATACCACCGCCTTTTTTTCCACGTCGTTTTTCTGCTTAACCGCCGTTATTTTGCGACGTTAAAAGTCTTTTTTCTAGTATTGGAAGGAGAAAAAATTTAGACATTTTCTAATTGTCATCCATTTTATGCGAATTTACTATGCATCTTTGAAAGTTCACGTATTCCAGCTCCAATTGTATGGTACCAATAGACTATTTTTGTACTAGTATATATCCAGTAGTTGATATAAAAGCTAGTTTGACATTTAATTTTGTTTTAAATACAAAATCCTAATCCATATTGTCTCTTATATGTATTTATTTTTTCCAATATAGTCCTTGTAATAGTTTCATATGTTAAAAGTTTCATCAAATGATAGTTATAGTTAATACCTATGATTAGCAAGGGTATTTTAGAAAAAGATAACAGCTATTTATTACAAACAACTAATTTAAATAATTTTCTTATTCCACTCAAATTAGTTAACTAGCTCTCATATTAAAGGCAGGTGGTAGTACCTCCCCTCCTTAATTTAAAAGTCAAATAACTAATTTACATATATTAAAAAAATTAGTTAAGTTAGTTGTTTATAATAAATAAATATTGTCTTTCCTATATTATTCTTGTTAATCGCATGTATGGGATCTGCCTTTTAATGAAACCTTTTAGCATATGCAATATAATTACCACTACTTTAGGGAAAAAAAATAAATACGAGAGATAAAATAGATTGATATTTTATAACTTGGATCAAAGTAAACATCTAACTGGTCTTGTACTATTCAATTGGGGTATCTCACATCTTATACTTTAGTCAATTATCTCAATTTAAACATTCTCGAAGAACTTTGACCTTAACGATATATGGAGTTTTAATTTTCAATCCTATCTTAATTTTTAAACAGCAGGGATAAGTATATTTCTCTAATTTAATTTGTCATGTGTCTTGAAAGATTGAAGACTCTAATATTGACCATGCATATTATCCAATAATACTCCTCTGGTCCTTAATATAGGACCTAATTGTTAAATTAATTTTGGTCCTAAATATAAAACTTATTTATCACATTTATCAATTTTTCTTAAATTACCCCTATGATACTTCCTCAGCCATAATCAAGTAAGTAAGGAAGGGAGGATATTAAGAAAAATGATTATGGTGTTTTAGGAAAAATATGTCATATTTCTTATAATTAATTGACTTTCTTTACTTTCTTAATTTAATCAAATTAGTTAAATAGGTCTTATATTAAGGATCAAAATAGTATTTTACTACTCATTTCGGCCAACTTTTCCTTTCCCAAATAAATATAGTCATAAATTGATGAACTTTTGTACTTGTTCCTGGATCTTGCTGCTCTTTCTTTATCTTTGTAATAGGTACCAAAAAACTTCAACAAGCTTGAATGATATTAAAAGCGTTCCACATATGATTTCGAATATTGATTCAATTGTGCCGAACTCACAAGTTATGTTTATGTTCACTGCATTTGCTTTTGGACATCTTACACGTTGATAATATAACTTTTGAATTCTTTCTTATTTTTCAGAATAGAAAAAAAGGTTACTACATTTTATTAAAGCAAAAGTCTTCATAATAAAGTATTAAAAAGGGGTTGCAAAGTTATATGCTTTTTGCTATCAAATTAAAAGAAGGCACTATATATCGTTTAACCACACAACAATGATAAAGAAAAAGTGTAAGCATGTTTATATGGTTGCTGTGGGATAAGATCGTTCGACTTTCGTCTTTCCATACCAATCTTTTATGTCTATATATATATATATATATATATATATTAAAGACTCTCTGCCTCTGTCGCATTTGATTATCACTTGCATCCAGTAAATTTGTGTAAATATGATTGTTTGGAAAAATAATTATGAATTTGTGAGACAGAATGAATAATGATATTACATCATATCTAGGATTAAAGCAAACCCTTCAATATAATTTTGTGTATATTTAGAACCAAAGAGAGAGCGTATGTGTGCTTCTTAGCACCAATGATTTTCACTCACCAAAGAATAATCCACTATGGAACTTTTTTGAAGTTTTTCTTACCTTGAATGAGATATCAGAAGTTACTAAATTTTAAAAGTGGAAACAAGCTTCTATAAATGTTAAAAAAGAAGTTGCAAAGGCATATGATCTTTAATATGAAATTAAAAGAACCAACACATAAGCACCCCTCTCTCAATCACCCACAATAATGCTAAAAAAAAGCATAAACACGTTTTTTGGTTGTCCTGGGACACGCTCTGCTTTCAACTTTCTTCCCATTTACATATAAAGACTCAAATTAAAGGATAAGATTTTTAAGCATAAGTCATCTTCTTAAAGGATAGCGTGCCAGTTTTTCTCTTCTTTTTTTTTTTTCCTTTCCCGGGAGGAAGGAGATTATGCAAAATAATCTGAAAGTAAATGAGGACTTAAGTGACTTACATTTAGGACTAAAGCTTCTCCTTGTAAGTGACTTACATTTGGTACTACAGCCGTACATGTAAGTAAATTGGTCTTATAGTTCCAATAAAGCGTTACAACTCATTTTCTGTGTCTTTATTATTCTGTCATTGGACAACATTGACACGGAAACAATACTTCTAGAGCCATGATAGTTAAGCTTTTGTCTGTATAAAGGTACCCTGCGGCTGCATTCATCGTGTGATCATCACTCTGTGCAAACAAAATTAAAGAAAGATGGGTGTGAATTTTATTATCATGCTTTGCTATAGCTTCCTTCGTGCAGATTAATGGTGCAGCTAAGGCCAATATGATAGAAGAGGAAAAACTTACTCTGCCTCACACCAAATGGTGGGATTTTAGCCATAGTGCCTATAACTCCTCAGACCCTTGTCACTGGGAAGAGATATATTGCGATCAATTTGGAAATGTTATTGGAATTGATCGACCAATGATTACTCCAAAATACCATCAGCTAGCAGATCTCAACGTCACTACATTTCCCAACCGAGAAGATTTGACACTTACTGCAATGGGTTTGATAAGTACCATTCCAATTGAGATAGGAGTTCTTCATAATCTTACCCATCTAAACTTGTCTCATAACAATCTTACTAGCAAGTTAATTGACATTGTTCACTCCTACCAAACTCACCTATTAGCAATCTACTAATTAACACTGTGTTTTGACAGATGCAATTCCATTCCAAATAGGAGAATTTCAAGGTCTCTTTTTTTTTTTTTTTTGGGACTTGTCTTGCAATAATCTTACATGTGCGTTATCTTCCACTCTTACCCCATTGGATTTTTATTTTGATCAGAAGTAACCTATAACACATTTACAACTCAATGGGATGTGTTTGGATAGGTACTATTCCAGCTCGGCTAGAAGATATTCCATGGGTTCTAGAGCATCAACAAATGAACGGTTTTCACTCCAAATAAAATCAGAGAATCGAGAGAGAGAGTGGGAGTGGAGTGATGAAAAATGCAGATATATATATATATATATATATGTATATAGTAATCACCTAACACAAAAGAGAGAGAACCTTGAGAAACACCGTAACTGCACAACCCCCCTCCCAACATTTATAGAATCCAAATCCAAAATCATAAAGGATAGAAGAAGGCATGTCAAGATAAGCACCAAGAAAACGAAAAGAACAACAATAAATGAAGATAAAACTGCCAAAACAGATGCATGAACCAAGAATGAAAGCCATTAGAAAAAGATACTAACATCAACAACCAATAGCCAATTAGATGCAAAAGAAACCACCACCTAAGACCACCATGTGGACCAATCACAAAACCGCTACGAATAAGACAAACCTTTGAAGAGCTTGGAAACTCATTGGTTCTAGAGCATGAAGAAATGAACAGTCTCCCCCTCAGACAAAATCGGAGAATTGAGAGAGATTGGAACCAGAGTGATAAAAAACACAAACATATATATGGTAATCACCCAACACGAAAGAGAGAAAACCTTAAGAAACACCATAACCACACAAGCCCCCCCCCCCCCATTTATAGAATCCAAATCCGAAATCATAAAGAATGGAAGAAGGCTTCTCAAGATAAGCACCAATGAAACCCCATCTCCCAAAACATAGAAAAATGAAAAGGACAAAAAATAAATGAAGATAAAGCTGCCAAAGCAGATGCATGAACCAAGAATGAAAGTCACTAGAAAAAGATGCTGACGTCAATAACCAATAGCCAATTAGATGCAAAAGAAACCACCACTTAAGACCACCATGTGGACCAATCACAAAACCACTACAAAGTTTATAAGTTATGTGCTCCGCTCTTCTTTGAGATTCATTTAAAAAATTATTAAATTATAATTTCGATGCATTTTCATGCTGAGACATGGTAAGCACTCACCTTCAAGTTAGACAATAACATTAGTGGTTTTTTTTGGTTTCTTCCTTTATTAATGATATGAGGAGTCATTATTGATTGCTTATGCATGGATCCATATATTTTTCTAGGAAACTATTCGTAATTTGTGCTTTTTCTGAAATTGAAATTAAATGCATACTGAAATACTATTAATACTAATGCAAAAAAGTAAGAACTGATATTGGTGCTCTTATAATTCTAAATAATCCATATCTTTTCTTGGTGTAAATGAGGCGATTGAAAGTAGCTTAAAAGAGTATTTGAACCAATGAATATCGAGTGTCGACTCAGAAAATAAAAGAAAGATAAATAAGGATAGGTGTATGTGATAGGAGTACTACAAATCCTTTATTGCTTTATATATTTAATATATAAATGACTAACTATTTTCAGGTTTGTTTATAAAAACAATAAACTGAGAAAAGTTTTTACATCTTTCCAATTATATTCCACCACACGAACATAAAACAATGATGACTTTAAAATTAAAATATGTTATTCCACAAAGCAAATTCAAGGTCTCGTGGCTTCCGAAGGTGACTTTTAATTGCGACATTTCTGACTAACAAAATTTATTAAAAACTCCAGATGTAACAAAATCCGTAAAAACAAAAACAAAGAAACTGAATCTGTTTTAAAAGAATTGGAAGGATAAAAATTTTTTCACAAGAATGACTACACATATATTTAAGTTAAAATAATCATTAAATTGTAATTTTACATTCTAACAATCTCTATGTAAATCTCAACAATCTCTTCATTTAAAATTATAAATTCAAATTAAGAAGGCTATTTAAAGTCTCTTTACATTGAAATCTCAACAATCTCTTTACTTTAAGTTAAATGAAGAGGAAATTCAATGCAAATAATCTCAAGAATCTTAACCTTTTTTTATGTGCATTTATTTTACATCGAAAATCTATGAATATAAATTTACCCCCAAAGGTCTAATTAAATGCTAGCAACATTTGTTTTTCGCCAGCAAATGCTAACAACATTCTGACTAATAAAGTTTACTAAAAATTGCAGTTATAACAAAATGTGTAAAAAAAAATGCTTAAATTAAAATAGTCACTAAATTGTGATATTTACATTTCAACAATATCCATGTAAATCTCAACCATCTCTTCACTTTATTCACAAAAGCTCAATTTTCATTTAACGCTCACATCTCCCAAAATGACACTAGAATACTTTGGGAATTTCAAGGGAAGAATATTATCTGCAGACTAAACTAAAAGGTTATTCGCACAATGTGTGTGTGTGTGTGTGTGTGTGTGTGTAGTTAGATTTAATCCCAACTGTTTGAAGTGGATATTTGATTATATGATTTTTGGCTTTACAAGCATCCAGTATTCTAATATATTTTTACCTGGAATATGTTATTTAATATTTTATGTTATAAATTAGTATGGTGTAAAATCCCTAGCCAAAAAAAAAAAAAAAGATGATGTGAATTTGATAGATAGCTATTCGGATATATTTTTGCTGTGTATGGCTTGCTAAGAAGTATTTTATGATTTTATTTATTTATTTTTCTCTTTGCTTGATTATTTCCTTCTGTTATGGTTTTCTTTTGAAAATCATAAGGAGGTTAGGGAAAATTTGAAAAATGATTTCTCTTAACAAAATTTTTTTTGGAGAAACAAATTGTATTTAATACATTTTGTATTTAAAATATTCTTGAATAGCTCTAGAAATCAAAGATTTTTTGTTTTTTTGATGAAGGTCTAGAAATCAAAGAATGAACCTCTTCGAATTGTAGTAATTTTTAATTAAGCTAAAAACAAAATAAATAAATCAGTTACACTGGTGAGATCCACGAAAGTTTGGCCCTCTTTTCTGATAATCTCGACTTTAGATGGATTTGTAAGAGTAAGAATTTCTTACAAATTAGATTAAATGGATTTATGTACTTTAATCTTTATGGTAACAGAGCTAAAACAAAGCAAAACGTTAAATGTTATCCCGCTTTATATATATATATATATATATATATATATATATATAACTTCATAGAATGGAATGAATGACATTTTTCATATAAAACTTCATAGAATACAATGAACAGATTTTTTTGATTAAAACTTCACAAAATGGAATGAAAAAAATGGAGAAAAACATTTGCCTCAAGCATCAATCCAATGGAAACATACATAAGTAGATTATGTTCTCTAGAATGCTCCATGTATAAGCTTGGGTGTTTGGCCCATTGGTCCAAGGATCATTCTTTGCGTCTCCTTCCCTTGCGTACCTTCTTATCATTTTCCTCACCCTCTGTCATCATTTTTCTGGTGGTTCGTACTCTATTTCAGGCACTGTCACTCGCCTTTCTTCCACGAAATTTTTTTTGCACCCAGAGTCAGACTAAATGCCTCGGCATGTGCAAGTGAGAGCTTTGTCATGAAAGTGGCTTCGTTCTCCCGAAAAGCATGGCAGTGGTCCAGTAATGTTCTTTGAAGGCATGATGATGCAGTGCTCCCAATACATGGCAAGAAGAACACACAAACAAACACCTAAAACCAAAAGAGAAAAAAAGAAACGGGGACAAAAGACGGCACCACAGCACAAAAGCGCCCAATAACTCCATATTTATAGGATGACCAACTCAAAAAAGATTCCCACTCTCCCAAAATATGGGGAAACAGAAGGAGCGACAATAAATGAAGATAAAACTACCAATGCAGATACGTGCACCAAGACTGAAATGATATGGACAAAGCACTGGAAAAAAGATGTTGACATCAACAACCAATAATCTCCGGTCAAAAAAAAAAAAACAACCAATAATCAATGAAATGCAAAAGAAACTGCCACCTAAGACTGCCAATAACATTTTTTTTTTGTGATTTTTTTAAGTTTAGTAACATGATTAACAAATTTTTTAATGCTATTAACAAGTTCGTTATAACTGGTAGCAACAAGTTTTTTTGAAAATTCAAAAAGTAACATTTTCATAACTTAAGTAACGTAATTCACAAGTCATATAACAATATTAACAACTCTCATAATGCCATTAACCATGTGATCTAAGAGTTTTTTATACTTTGAGAAATTAGTCATGGCATCATAAATAGGAAATTATTCAAATCCTGTAATGTGATTAACAAGTTTTTAATGTTATTAGCAAGTTTGATATTGCCATTAACAACAAGTTTTCTAGAAAATTCAAAAAGTAGTATTGTTATAACTACAATAACGTAGTTAACAAATCATGTAACGGTATTAACAACTCTCGAAACAAGTCATGTAATGATATTAATAACTTTCATAGCCATAATGATTGAGGCATTATATGAGAGTTGTTAATATTGTTACATGACTTGTTAACTGTATTATTAGAGTTATAAAAATGCCATTTTTTTAGATTTCATGAAAATCTATAGTTAACGGCCATATCAAACTTGTCAATAGCATTAAAAAACTTATTATTCACCTTGCTGGACTTGAAAAATTTTTTAAAAAATAGTTGCCAGCCGCCGGAGATTTGGCTAGTGATCATAGGCTGGCCTCTAGAGCTCGAGCCCAACTAAACTCTGGCGGCCACCGCCAACACTGAAGATCTAGCAATTGGCCAATCAAGACATTTGATGGTTTTTTTAAAAAAAAATAATTTTAAAGGTAAATATGGTTATTGTAGCAAATTTAAAAATCCCAATTTGGTTAACTATACTTAAACTAAAATTTTGCTGACTTGGATAACCATTTGGGAATTTTCAAATTAAAAATACTTTTTTGTCATTTTCAAGGTTTTAAGTAAGTAAGAAAAGACCACAATAGTGGTAGTTGGCCGAAGACACACACGCACATATACAGTCTTTTTTTATTAAAAGACCTTATAGCAATTTTCCAAAAGTTAGGCTAACCTCATGACGAAGGTATTGGGCTTTTTATGGCCCAAATAACTTTCCACTTTGTACTGTGGGGTCAGTTGCATTTGCCTATTAATTCCCTCGCAAGTATTACTCCTTTATTATTTTATAAAAAATTAAAAAAAAAAGTCTCTAATTAAAATTTGTTTTGAAGAGAAGAACCTAAATCAATGTCTGTGCGGATAAAATTTGCACACTACCTATACTTTCTATATATAGAAATTTATCAAGTTCTTCATATTAACAAAAATTTTAATAGGAATTTTTTTTTTCAAAATTTCCCTTATTTTTATAAGTTTTAAAATTTCAAAATTACCTTAATGATTTTCTCAACAATATAAAACATCAATGAAGTCAATTCTTCCCATCAAACACGTTAGATGACCTTAAATCTTCGTCGTGAGGCATACTCCAACTTCATGACTTGTGGGGGGAAAAAACAGGTTGTAAGGAAAAGTTGCAAAGTTGTGCCATTTTTTCTATTAAATTAAAAGCATCAAATTATATGATTATTGAAATGCAGCGTCAATTAGGCACCACACTATTAGGAAATGATAATATGAGTCAATCTGGAAGTTATAAGTTAGTCTATGATTGGTTGGACTTATGTGATATGGGGTCAAAAAAACCCGTTTGCATGTGGATTGGCTTTTAACCAATCTTAATCCATCTTTAAAAATATAAACCTCTAAAATTTAAAAATAATGAGTTCCTTTTTCGAGTTATATGTGGTGTTCATCTCGCGTTCGGCAATGTTATGTCCATTATTTTCACTACAGAAACTCCAAAGAGTGAAGACTTTAATATTGATGAAGACCATTAGCAACTCTGCCCATATCACACGATAAGATCATTGCGTCCATTTGCCATTAGACGGGCATACTCCAACGACTTTCACGCATAAACAATACTTCCAAGGCCATCGTAGTTAAGCTTTTTGTCATTTGGATAGTTCTCTATATAAAGACTCTATGATGGGAGCATGATCACTTTGCGTAGGCAGATTAATTAAAGATGGGTGTGATTGTTCTATTTTTATTATGCTCTGCTGCTACAACCTGCTTCGAGATTAATGGTGCTGCTGCCACCATGAGAGCAGAGTAGAAACATGCTCTGCTTCAGAGCAATTGGTGGGATTTTAGAAATCATGTGGACAACTTCTTGGACCCTTGTAACTGGAAAGGCATACATTGCAGTGACTTCAGAAGTGCTTTTTGGATGAATCAACTGAGGATCATTGCATAGAATCCTCGGTTAGCATATCTCAATTTCACTGCATTTCCCAACCTACAACATTTTACACTTTCTGGAATGGGTTTGGTAGGCACCATTCCAACTCAGATAAGAGTTCTTGATAACCTCATGTATTTGGACTTGTCTCATAACAATCTTACTGGTGCATTATATACCTTTCAATGTTACCTTGCTATTTCACTCAACTTAGAAATATTATGTTTATATCCACACAACCTATTGCATCTATTGATAGGTATTATTTCAGTACAAATAAGAGCTCTTCAAAATCTCTTCCATTTGGACTTATCTTATAACAACCTTGCAAGTATGTTAGCTTCCACCCTTGCTATACCTTGACCTTTTTGATAAGAAATAATACTTTCGGTTCTTAATATAAGAGCTCATTTGATTTTTATTTTGATCCTGAATGTAAAACATCAATCTACCATGTCTCTCATATTTATTCATTTTTTTTCAAGGTAATTCTTGTAAGAATGGTAGTTCTAGCTAATACATTTAATTAGAAAGATATTTTAGGAAAGATAACACCTATTTATTACAAATAACTAACTTAAGTAATTTTCTTAATCTATTCAAATTAGTTAATTAGCTCTTATATTAAAAATCAGAGGTAGTAACATAAAACATATTTGCAACTCAAATGTTTATTGGTTTTGATAAATTTCATTCCAGGAGAAATAGGAGCTCTTCAAAACCTTGTTCATTTGGACTTGTATTACAACAATCTTACATGTGTGTTACCTCCCACTCTTATTGCATTGAATTTTTATTTGATAAAAAATAACCTAGCACATACTTGCAACTCAAAGAAATGTGTTTTGATAGGTGCCATTTCAGCACATATAAAAAGTCTGTAAAATCACGCATATGTAAAGTTGTTTCTAGACAAAATTATTTCGAGTGAGTTACCTCTCATCTTTATTCAAATGAGAAAAAAAATCAAGAAATAATACATTGACACTAGCAAAAAATAACACTTCTTAAACCATCATACCTAAACCGTTCATCGCGAGGGGCCTAAAAAATATGACTAGTAGCATTTTTGTAAATATTGAT
Source organism: Neltuma alba (assembly GCF_004799145.2). Lineage (NCBI taxonomy): Eukaryota > Viridiplantae > Streptophyta > Magnoliopsida > Fabales > Fabaceae > Neltuma > Neltuma alba. Next base: position 767,467 of record NW_021635275.1, read on the forward strand.
ACGCATTTTAGATCAGTTCCTTAAAAAATGTGATCTAACTAATACTTTTTGGACTGGACATTAAAGCAAATGATCTAGAAACATTTCTTAGTTTCATGGGTTACAGAGGTGACCCCTGAGTTCTGAGATAGTTTCAGCTTCCAATGTGTGGTTATGATTTAGAAACCTCTGTGAAGTGCATAAGTTATGTGTCTATAAATTAACCACAATAATAAAGAACAAGCATAAATAAATTGTTGACAGAGGAGAAGGATGCACTACTTCAGAGCAAATGGTAGAAAATCAATGACGATAGAGGCTCTGCCTACTATTGTGAGTGGGATGGCATATCTTGCGATGAGTTAGGAAGAGTTATCTCAACTTTCCAACCAAGAATCCAATTACAGCAACCACGACTAGAAAATCTCAACTTCATCACATTACAAAAATGAGAAAAGTTGAATCTCCATGGAATGGAGATAACAGGTACCACTCCAGCTAATTCAAAGTGGAGCTCTTCATTTAGAAATTCTCAATTTGAATAGAAACGATCTAGTTGAACCCATTCCTTCATCTTTGATTTTTATGACAAATATTAAAGAGTTATATTTGAATTTTTCATAGAATGGGGTTCACGGGTACTATTCCAACTCAAATAAGAGCTCTTCGAATTCTCAAACATTTGGACTTGTCTTACAACAACCTTACAGGTGTATTGTCCTTCATCCTTGCCAACCTTATATATCCAAAATTGCTAAATTAGGGTAGAAATAATGTAAGTGGAGTCATTCATCTTTAACTTTGGGTTTTATGACAAGCCTCAAGAACTTACATTTGTACTGAAATTTATTCCTTGCAGGTTATATCCGTCCGATTTCCACTTTGACTAATTTAGGAGACATTGATGTTTCTCACAATCAATTAATTGGTGGTGTGCCATACCTTTTGAACCACTTTAATTTTCATGGTAACTAGAGTCACAACAAATTCAATGGAATATTGCCATCTAGTATATGCAGTGTTCCGCTAAAATGTAGCATTGATTTGAGCTACAATAATATCTTGCGTTGTATACCAAGAGAACTTGGTAGGATGCACTACATCAACTTGTCATACAATATTCATAGTGGCTGTGTTCCAAGTAAAGTTTATAGATGTTTCCCTCATCACAGTTTAGATGGTAATAAAGAATTACCTGGTCTGGAGAATATGCATGATTCTTCAACAGATCCAAAGACTTTGTTAAAAGTCATTATTCTTTTGAGAATTTGTCATCATATCTGTGGTGCATTTCATCTTACTTGAATCTTTGAAAAAGAACAACAAATACAAATCCATAAGTGAGACAAGATAAGCAAAAAATGGTGACTTGTTTTCCATATGGAATTATGATGGAAAAATTACTTTTGAAGGTATCATCAAAGCAACAGAGGACTTTGACATCAAATATCGTATTGGAACTAGTGCTTATACAAGTGTTTATAGGGCATAGCTTCCTCCTAGTGGCAAAATTGTAGCATTGAAAAAACTTCATAAAAGAGAATATGAAGACACATCTTCTCTTAAGAGTTTTTATAATGAAGTTAAGATGTTAAGTGAAATTTGACATTGTAATATTGTAAAGCTCTATGGGTTTTGTTTGCATAATCAATGCATGTTTCTCATATATGAATACATGGAAAGAGGAAACCTTTTTTATATCTTGAATGATGATGACAAAGCTAAAGAGTTGGATTGGAGTAAAAGAGTGAATTCCATCAAAGGAATAGCAAATGCATTGTTTTACATGCATATTGATTGTGCTCCTCCAATTGTCCATAAGGATGTAACGAGTAGTAATGTGTTGTTGAACTCAAAAATGGAGGCATTTCTATCTGACTTTGGCACAGCTGGAATTATTGATTCGGATACATCTAATCAAACTCTTGTAATTGATACTTATGGTTATATTGCTCCAGGTTAGTTTTTTCAATTATTTAATAATTCTCTTATATGTTGTGTTGTATTTTATTTTTACAATTGCTAGTGGTGGATAAATACATATAATTTATTTAATTTTTGATATTGCAGAGCTTGCATATACCTTAGTTGTGACAAAAAAAAATGATGTCTATAGTCTTGGAGTGATGGCATTAGAAACAATCATAGGAAGGCATCCTAGAGAATTGATATTGTCTTTGTCAAACATATGTAGCGAAAGCATTTTGTTAAAAGATGTCTTAGACCCATGTCTCCCACTACCATTGAGACAAGATGCACAAGATGTGACTTTTTTGGTCGTAATAGCATTAACATGCTTGAATCCATCTCCGGAATTTTGGCCATCAATGAAACAGGTGTCTCATAGGCTTTTATCCTCCAATTCTTCGTTAGCCATTCCTTTCAATAGCATCTCACTCCAGCATTTAGTTAATCAAGATGTGCAAATATTCAAGTCAAAAAGCTAGGAGATTTGGCTCTATGCTTGGTATATGTTAGATGAAACTCTTAAGGATTTGTAGCGAAGTCTAGATTAGAAGTTTGCCATATGTTTAATTTCTTGGAGTTGATATTGCCCGTTAAATTAGATAGCTCTTTACATGTAAAGTTTGGCACAACATTCATCTATTAAAATAAGAACATTTCAGGGGATGCGAAGTGTTCACATGCTATTTGTCCAGCTTTCTGTCTGGTGAATTTTTATGCATATCTGTTCTATCACTTCTTCTTTTCTTTTCTGTTTTTGGTTTTTGGACTTTCAGGATAAATTTATGTTTTTCTGTGTTTTTTTTTTTTGAAAATCCACGTCTAAGTTGAACACGGCTAATGTAAAATAGCATCAAGTGAGTTTTTTTGGTGAAAACCAAAACCCCATTAAGAATAAAAAAAACGGAAAATCAGAAAAATGCAAAGCAAGAGTATGCAAAATGAACCGAAGAGTAGAAAAATTGCTTATTTAGAGCTATTTATATCAAGTGCTTATAAATATATTATATAAGTTGAGATAAAACTGTCTTCATATATTTTTATCATATTTTATAATCACAATAATTCGGTGGGTGAGTTATTGGGCTTTTGATAGCCCATTCTTTTATAAACTTTATTAACAACAACTTTGAATAAATTAAAAAGCAAAAACTACTCCTTATCGTTTCAATTAGACTTAGTTAAGGTCCTTAGAGTTTTTCTTTTAGGATTTGGGTCCTTGTAGTTTAAAACTATTAAGCTTTGACTCTTGCTAATAATTAACTATGCTAACATGGTTTGATAGTGTTAAAAATAATTATGTGGAAAAGGGTTTCAATAAAAAAAATTGCTTAAAATTACTTGAAGATTTAAAATTTTAAAATTAACTCAATTAATTTTAGTCAAAAATAATTAATTAAATAAAAGTACAGAAAACCTAAGTCAAGTTTCTTATATTCATTATATCAAATTCTCTAATTATATATAGATATGTATTATTTTTTTCGCGTAGATTTATAATTAAATGCTATTAGATGTTAATATTTTAAAAATAGAATATATATATATATATATGGTCATGTGATTGAAAAGTTTGACACATATAAACAAAATTGATGTAAGTATTTTTCTAGGTAAAAATATCAATAAAATCAAGTCATCTCATCACACCCATTATAATTATGTGGAAGAGGCGTGCGCGTACTCCAGCGACTTTGACGTGGACGGCGCCCAATAAAAAAGGCCTTTGAAAGCTAGAAAAACCTTTAAAAGCGATTGGGAAAAGAAAGTGTAAAGTTGGGTAATTTTTGCTACTATCAAAATAAAAGCAGCAAAATGGATTTTTTTTAATGAAAAAAGTAAAGATAATACTACCTTATGTCCTTAATATAAAAGTTAATTAACTAATTTGAATAAATTATAAAACTTAGTTAAATTAGTTATTTATAATAAATAAGTGTTGTTTTTTCTAAAATATCCTTACTAATCATGTGTATTAGTTATAACTACTATTATTATGTAATAAAATATTTAATATGTACAACTACTATTAAATTTATCTTTAAAAAAATAGATAAATATGAGAGATAGAATGAATTATAATTTTAAATTTAGAATTAAATTAAAAATAAAACTAGTTCTTATACTCCTCCGGTCCTAATTATAAGACCCAATTGACTTATTTGAGGAGATTAAGGAAGTAAGTTAAGTTGGTTATTTATAATAAATAAGTGTTGTTATTCCTAAAATATCCTTGCTAATTAAGTATATTGGCTAAAACTATCATTATTAGAAGGATTATCTTGGAAAAAAATATATAAATATAAGAGAAAAAATAGATTGGGTCTTATAATTAGGACCAAATAAAAAGTCAAATTGGGTCTTATAATAATGATCGGAGGAGTATTAAAAATTGACGATAGTATATTGAAATGCTATGTGAATGAGCCCACCCCATTGATTGACAAAAGGAAAAAGCGCAAACGCATTTATTTCTTTCCTCTGCTATTTGTTATTATGGGAAGTAAACTCAGTCAGCTTTAATTTCCTCATTAGAATAATAACAACCTTCCTAAATCGGCTTCCATGCTAATTTTGGTGATCATTTTCAATCTTTCATTAACTAATGATGAATAATTCTATTGATTGTCATTCTATAATCTTAAATAACAGTATTTTCAATTCGAATTATTTCAAATACTGTTTTTCATTAGGCAAACTTGCATCTCTGATCCTTTAAATTTACTTAAATTTTATTTTGAAAAAACATTTTCACATGCTCACGTGTTATGTTTAATTTTGAAGAACAATGGTTGCTTGTGCTAGGGTTATGAGACTAAAAAAGTACTTTACAAAATTAAGTAACTAAATTCAAATTTTACATAAAATTAAAAGATCAAAAGTATATTTTTATCTTTTTATTAATTAGTAGTATTTCTTCTTCTTTTTTTACCAACTAATTAATAGTATTTCAATTAAATAGTAAGTTTTATTATAGTCTGAGTTATTTAAGCTCTCTTAACCTGTACACTTAAATCTTAAATGATAAATTTCATAAAAAATTAATGATTATGCTTTGTTAATCTCATATGGCCCTGGGCCTCAAAATATTATTTTTATTCTTTAATCTTTCCTATCCCAAGATATAAGCTCATTTAGGATATTAATGTTTTTTTTTCCCAATTTAGTCTTGCTTGAAAATATGTAATCCCTTGGAAATGTAAAGTATTGATATCTTTAAATTTAGTAAGAACAATGCCGCAAAGTATTGTTATCATTTTTCTTAGTAAATTTATGAGTTAACTTTCATTTTGCTTCTTTATTTCTCCTATACGCATATTATAAGTAAACTGACAGAGGAGTGCAAGTGAGGAAGACTTTAATATATATTGACTTGGACGGCTGAGAATATGGTGATAATTTCATCCCAATAAGGCCGGCCCGCGCATGTGCAGCTCGTTTTCTTTTTCTTTATTTATTTATTTTGCCAACGGTTTTCTTTGTCTTTTATTATGTTGTCATTGGACGACATTGATGTGTAAATAACACCTCGAGAGCCATGGTAGTTAAGCTTTTGTCTACATGAGGCCTCTCTGGGTACATTCATTATTCTGTGATCATCACTTTGTGGAAACAAAATTAAAGAAAGATGGTTGTGATTATATTGGCATTTTTATTATGCTTTGCTATAGCTTCCCCTAGCAGATTAATACTACCTCTGATATTTAATATAAGAATTAATTATTAATTTGAATAAATTAAGAAAATTGCTAAGTTAGTTATTTATAATAAATAAGTATTGTCTTTTCTAAAATATTCTTACTTATCAAGTATATTAACTAAAACTACTATTATTACAAAAATTACATTAAAGAATGGATAAATGAGAGACAGGGTAGGTTGGGTTTTTATATTTAAAACTAAAATAAAAATAAAACGAATTCTTATATTAAGGATCGGAGATAGTATGATACAAGAGAAGCAACTTGTGTGCTTCAAACCAAATTAAATGGTGGAATTTTAGCCACAACTTCTCTGACCCTTGTCTCTAGGAAGGCATATATTGCAATGTCTTTGGAAGAATTAGCCAAGGATCACTCCAAAGCACCCTCACCTAGTAGATCTCAACCTCACTACATTTCCCAACTTAAGAAGGTTTGACACTTACTAGAATGGGTTACCTCACTGCATTTCCAAACCTAGAAGGTTTGACACTTACTAGAACGGGTTTGATAGGAGGTATAGCAATTCTTCATAATATCACTAATCCAGACTTGTCTCATAACAACCTTGTTGATAATAAGCTATATATCTTCCACTCCTACAAATTAATTCAATTTTCAATTGATGGAAAATAACCTTCAACATATTTGCAGTTCATATGATTGATTTTGACAAGTATCCGTCCAGTTCAAATTGGAACTCTTCATAATCTCATGTCTCTTAACTTTTGTTATAATAATCTTACTAATGAGCTATATTCCTTCTACTCTCACCTTGCAAATTCATTTATTTTAGAAATGTTGCGTTTACTTCCCCGCAGCCTAATATCTCTGTGGAATTCTTCAAACTCTCACTTATTTGGACTTGTTTCATAACAATTTAACTTACCTTGAATTTTTATTTGATCAAAAGAGAGCACATTTGCAACTCAAATTATGTGTTTTGACTTATACATTTCTCGTAGGTCTTCAACAGCTCACATATTTAAACTTAACTTGCAGTAATATTAGTTCAAGTGAGTTCCGTCTCATCCTTATCCAAAATAAAAAATTGAGAAATAATACATTGACGACCTGTTTCAAAAGCTTGAACTACTTAGCATATGTTTTAAGTGAAAAAGAAAAAACAACTATAGTATCAAGTAGTGATTTTTTAATCTTATTGCAACACCTAATTTTCTAATACTCTTATAGAATCATTTTAAACACTATGAATCACTAAACACTAGGCTATTGGGTAATTTTTTTTTTCCCAAATCATATACTAACTGAAAACTGATGAATGATTCACATTTGAACCTTGCTAGTATTACTAATAACGTAGGCACACAAACTTAATAATAATGCTATATGCATAGGTAGATACATTGGCCATCTCGGCTAATGGTACTTACCTGTGTGCCGGTAATGCATACCTCCTTATGGACCCTACATAATAGTATATACGTAAGCAAGTATTGATTACTTGCCCATAAACATTATTAAATAAGTTAGTTAATTAACTACTAAAATAATTTACTTCATAATTATAAAAAGTAGCAACCATTCCTGCTCTTCATACATGCCCACCTTCAACTCTTACAACGTCCTTACCCTTGCTGTAAATCATAGAAGGGAGGGTAAGATCCTAGAGAATCGCTGTAGTAGTAATTTCCATCAAACACATATGCAGATCACACAAACTAGGCAAAACAAGCCAACTGAAACATAACCTTGCAGGCTATGCATATAAAGCATTTGAATGCAATGACAATAGTCAGATTGAATAGCTGAATGTGCAATCAACGGCACATAAAGCCAGACATACAATGGCACGTAATGCCCCACAAATAATGGCTCATAAAGTCGTGCTCGTAATGGCATGTAATGCCACGCAAATAAGGCATAAAAGGCTTCATATCTTTCAATTGCATGTGATCACAACTAATAACTCATGCAAAGAATTACGGACTACATGTTCTCATGCTTTGGAATAACGTGGTATAAACAGACATGCAGCAATCATATACAAGTGTAAGGTAGGAAAGAACTACTGCCTAAGCCTTTCGCTTCGAAATTAAACCTCACTTTCTTTCTTTCTTTTAGCTTCCTTGGTGGGCTTTCACAGATATCAAAACCTATTATGTTAGTAAGGGTAGGTTAATGCTTGATCCAATACAATTTATAAATTAACTAACTTTCTTTAAATTCTAAATTTCTTTAAATTCTACCCTTATATAATAATTGGTCATTCTAGAAAATGTTTCTTATTCAAACTATTCACTTTGGAAGTTTTTTTTTTTCCTTTATCTCAACCCATACAGTTACTTTACTTAGTAACTAGTCATCACCTATTCTAACCATTTACACACAAGTTTGCTTAATTGAGTCTTAATGAAGTAAGTTTAATTTTAATAGTTTTTGACCAAGACACACGTGAAAACAAATATATTCACCTAATCAATATTGAAATCCAAACCAGACAAGCTAAGCAATTCAACTTCTAGACATCCTTAATTTTAAATTTATAGTCCTCAAACAACCATTCTCATAAATTCTATCAATTACAAATTTTATCCCAATTAACCATTGACTGTGCCATTAAAAATTTTCCTAATGTATACCTTTGAAATAATTTCCAAATACCATGATTATTAATTTATCTGTTTAAGCTTCCCATCCATCACTTAGAAACCTCAAGCAAACCTCAAACAATCAAATTCATGTCAATTTTTACAAATGTTGGCCGACACACACATAGGCACACCTATATTCAACTCAAATTCTTTTTACTTAATGCTTAAATTCACTTAAGTTCTATCAATTAAACCTCAAGGTTAACCTCCTCTGCACACCCTTCAATTAACAATTTCTTTTTCCCATTCAATGTAACAACCTCAAATCAACCATATGAGGTTCCCATTTAAATGACCTAAAATCATAACTGATTATAAACCATGTTCTTAATCCCTTTATTCTCATTCCAATTTCATTCTTAATCTCTTTACACCAAAAATTCAAGCCTATCATCCTATTTTGATTTCTCCTTTTCTTTTGCTATAACCATCTGAACATTTCATTTACTCATATTTATTCAAAACCAAACAGTAACTATTTATTGAGTATTCATAGCATCACATGCCTATGCACATATATTTATATCTCCAATGATTCAAACAACCTTACACTTAATATGGAAATATTAACCAGATTTACCAACATACTTCAGCATTCACAATTCAACCCTTAGTGATCTCTAACACCTTTAAACAATGACTCATATTTCATAATCATGAATCAGTAAAACCAAATCAACTCCCAGCTTCCATTCACTTTCCTAACTATTGCTTAGTACCCGTTTAATACCCCAGATAATGCTTCAACTAATCCTACTCTCAATCTGAAATTATTTTCCCACATTCAAACATTCTTTAAATCATTATCCCATTGCTTTCAATCCTGATTTAACAAGGTAGAATACTTATTTAACATGGAGAAGTCCCAAATCAGTGAGTTATCATCACTTTTACAGCCGCACATTCATTACATTAAATATATATACTTAAATCTATGTATTTATCTTATTCATAACTCTCTAAGTAACCTTTTATCTCTTCTTAATTGTTCAATCAGTTGCCTTTTACATCACCATATACACATTCCTTTAAATCCTTTAGCCATTTCGATTTTGCACAAAATGGATCCCTTTAAGATTGTAACTCTCATAACTAGTCTTAATCCATCATTTCACAACTTGAAACATAATTTGATAGCTAACAACTAATTAATCAAAGAGAATCACTAGTTTCGACAAACATAATTCTCTTTTCTGAAATCTTCACTGTTATACAATTTTCCGGCATCAATATCAAGACTCAATCATCATTCTGTTGCTTCTAAGCATGACTTATACATCTTTATCTGTAATTTAATCATTTCAAGTTCTTTCCTAGCATTCACAAATATCAAACAGCCACTGCTCCTTTATTTTAAGCACACATCCTTCTCATTATACTCGACACTTCACAACCAAGAACAGGGGAGATTAGTTTCGAAAATCACAGAACAACTCCATCTCCTAACAGCATCGTATTTACATTTCTATAACATAAGGACTGAGGTTTTTTATCTGGTTACCTAGGAATATCGAAGCCACAACCATAAAATATAAAATCCCTGTTTAGGCTATCACAAAACAGAGCCACCCTTCACTTGCAGCAACAATAATCGACATCCAAGCTAAAAATCATACTCCATTATCATCAACAAGCATTATTCTTTAATTATCATCAAGTTTCAGCCTTCACTGGGAGTTTCTCTCACTAGAACTCAAACTTCTTTCATCATCAACACTCCAGCCAGTCACCAATCCCAGAAAACAAAAGTCAGAGGAGGTTTAGGAGGCTCACCTTGCTGAGAATCCACGCTTGCATGCACGAAAACGGCCTCCGATCATCAGCTGCTCCTTCCCCGTTTCTCCTCTGTTCCTCACGTCTCTCCCTGTCTCTGTTCTCTCGGGTTTCAGGCGCAAATGAAGAAGAAAGATGGAGCCGATGACTTGAATCAAATTAGACTGGTCGAAATGACCATTATACCCTTCAACATTTTTTAATCTCCAGAAATTGTAAAATACTTCATATGTATTTTCCTTATCCAATAGCTTCCTGACCCCTAAAATAATTTCCATAAAAATTATGGGTCAAAAATTAATTCTCAACTATTTTTCTTGAATTTCTCTCGAGAAAATAGCACTTAATTCTGAAAATTAATCATTAACTCATTTTAAGGATTTTATGGCTCAATTAGCTTCTTTATCTCATGAAATAATTATCCTAAAATTTTCAACTCAAATATAAATCTCTAACTATTTTTCCTTGAATTTTCTAGAGAAATAGATCATTTTTGTTTATAAAATTATTTAAGTCATTTTTGGAGAAATAATTTTCCAAAATATTTCTAAACCCTGAAAATCAATATTTCATAATTTTTTTTCTAATTTATTTTGTCATTAAATAATTTTAATAAATTTTTTCTTTTCTTATTCATTCTAAGTCAGAAAATTCCAGCGTTACACTTATGATATAAACAATTCAACTATAAAAAGAAAAAAATAATATTGAATTCTCTATAAACTAATCACAAATAATAAAGATCGAACAAGAAAAAACAAGCTTTTGGTTGTAGTAGGGGAAACTCTTTTTGCAAAACTTTTAAAGTGATGGTAAGCTTTTGTCATTTAAACACATCATTAAAAGTAATAGCCAACTTCCCGATATTTAAAGACTTTGCACTCATTTTATGATCACTTCTATTAATTATTATCATATGATGCCATTATTTGTTCACCAATGCTAAAGCTACTACTCTGACAGTAGAGGAGATGCATGCATTGTTTTAGAGCAAATGGTGGAACATCAATGCTCCAACTACCATTGTGATGACTTGCAAGGCATTTCTTACAATATCTTTGGAAATGTAATTTCAATTGACCAACCAAGGATCAATTCAATGCAACCTCAATTAGCTGACCTTAACTTCACTACATTTCAAAAACTAAAATATTTGAATCTTTCTAGAACGAGAATAACACGTACCACTCTAATTTAAATAGCTATTCGTTCATTAATCATCCAATATTTACACTTGTCTTAAAATGATCTTACTTTCCTTTCACTATTGCTCAATTTGAATGAATGCAATCTAGCTAGAGTCACTCCTTTATGACAAAAACTAAAGGCTTATACTTGTGCACAAATTTATCCACTGCAGGTGATATCCCTTCTTCCATTTTCAATTTGACAAATTTAGAAGAGTTTGATGTTTCTCAAAATCAACTAATTTGTAGCATACCAATAAAGTTTGGATGTTTCTATTCTCTCTCTCTTCTAAATGTCTCCAAAAATAGGCTGCATGGAAATGTGCCTTACTTTAGGAACTGGTTCGATGTCGATTTTCATGTTGACTTCAGTCACAAAAAAATCAATGGACTATTAGCATCTGGGATATGCACTTTCCCATCAAATGTAGCATTGATTTGATCAATAGTAATATCTCTGGTAGTATATATGGAGAGCTTGGTGAGCTGCACTACATTAACTTGTCATACAATCTTCTTAGTGGATATATTCCAAATGAAGTTTATAGCTCTCTTCCTTGTAACATTTTAAATGGTAATAAAGAATTATTTGGTCTAGAGAAGATACATGATTCTTCTAAAGGTTCAAAGTGTTTGTTGAAAATTCCTTTGACAATTTTTGCTGTCATCATATTGGTTGTGAGTTTCATCTGGTTTCAATTTTTTCAAAAAGAACAAGAAATCCATAATCAAGACAAGGGAAACAAAAAGGGGATTTTTTTTTCCATACAGAGCTATGATGGGAAAATTGCATATGAAAATATTATTGGAGCAACAGAAGACTTTGACATCAAATATTGTATTGGAACTAGTTCCTATGAAAGTTTTTATAGAGCATAACTTCCTAGTGGCAAAATTGTAGCATTGAAAAAACTCCATAGAAGAGAATATAGAAACACATCTTTTGCCAAGAGTTTTCACAATGAAGTGAAGATGTTGTTCGAAATTCGACATAGCAATATTGTAAAGCTTCATGGTTTTTGTGTACATAATCAATGCATGTTTCTCGTCTATGAATACATGGAAAGAGGAAGCCTTTTTTATATGTTGAATAATGATGAAGAAGCTAAAGAGTTGGATTGGAGTTAGAGAGTAAATGCTATTAGAGAAATAGCAAATGCTTTGTTCTATGTGCATTATAACTGTGCTCCTCCAATAATCCATCAAGACATGACAAGTAGTAATATATTGTTAAACTTAAAGATGGAGACATTTCTATTTGACTTTGGCACAGCTAGAATTATTGATCCAAATGCATCTAATCAAACTCTTGTAGTTGGTACTCATAGTTATATTGCTCTAGGTTAGCTTTTCTGATTTCTCTACTACTTATATTGTAGTGTTATATTTATTTTTGCAATTATTTATCTTGAGATAAATACATAATTATTTAATTTTGGTCTATTGCAAGCATGCATACACCTTGGTTGTGACTGAGAAATACGATGTTGATAGTTTTGGAGTGGAGACAATGGAAACAAACAATCAAAGAATATCCTTGAAACATGATATCATCTTTGTCAAAGGCTTATAGTCAAAGCATTTTACTAAAGGATGTCTTAGACCCACGTGTCCAACTGTCATCATGAAAAGATGAAAGATATGTGACTCTTTTGGTCATAATAGCATTAACATGTTTGAATCCATCTCCTAAATTTCAACCATGAATGCAACAAGTGTCTTCCTTTTAATGACATCTCAATCCACCATTTACTGAATCAATATGCATATAATCTAGTCTGATAAATAGCTATGAGATTTGGCTTTAGGTTTGCTTTGCGCCTCAGATGAAAACTTTGAGGATCTGTCACGAATTCTAGATTTGAAATTTGCCAATCAAAAAACTCTTTACCTGTCAAGTTTGGAATAACCTTTATTTGGTTAAAATAATAAGGTATCGAAACTAAATTATAAGGAATCTATACATTGAAGCACCTATCAAAATTTGAAGTGGCAAGCTATGGAGTAAAAACTCAATAATGATTCAATAAACTTGGACATAACTAATTATGTTCAAAAGGTGATACTCAAATGAGCATGCAAGCTCTGTATTTTGTCCCAAAGCTAAATCCAGTCATGTCAACTCTCCTCTTCTATCTTGTTGCATCCAAAGTAAAACTGATTTTACCAGTTACTCAAGTTCCATGATAAGATTTGAGTTACATTTTTTTGTCAAATCATGCTAGCATTAAAGAGAGGGAGTAAATTGAATGAGCAATAAAATTAATTAAAACTTTTCGCAGTGTAGCAAAATGTAGAAAAGAAAGAAGATTATGACAAGTGTTAAAGGCAAATGAGATGTCAGAATGTAAATGCTGTGAGTAATGGATAACACGTTAGAATGTAGGTCTAACACGTTAAGAAGGAAGAACTTAAGGACTCGATCACTGTTTGACGCATAATACAAATGTTGACGTGTTAAGAGCAGGGGAAAATAACATATCTGAAGCTTTGTTGACGTTTTTGCACAATAGATTTTATAAATCATTTAAGCACATGCAATTTTGAAATCAAAGCTCCTAGATCAAATCCCCAATTCTTTTATTTTTCTGATATCCAGAAAAACACTTAAGGTTAAGATCCTTACAAACTTCAAACCTTCTTCTCTCCTTGATCCAATTATTACATGTATGAATAATCGTGCAAAACAATTTTTTTTCTTAATTTTGTTATCATAAAAATAAGGGATACAACATCTTTGAATCCAACAAAAAAAGTCAGCCCGGCCACACACCTCTAGATGTTAATTAATTACTAGAGTCACATTTTTTACTCTTCTAAATTTAATAAGACGTATTTCGTTGATTAATTTAGTGTTCAATGCATGGATCATCTGTAATTCCAGTAAATGGCATTTTCTGGTGTGCAAAAGACAAGGATCAAAGTGCATCCAGTATCCCAAATATTTTTTTCAGATGTATCCAGTACTCCAAAATATTTTATGGTGCATCTAGTACCTCAAATTATTTTTTGTGTACATCCAGCACTCTAAAGTATTTTTTTTTGTCTTGGCACTGGATTCACCAAAAAATATTTTTGGGTGCTGGATGCGCCTAAAAAAATACTTTCAGATGTTAGATGCGCAAAAAATACTATAGGGTACTAGACGCACCTAAAAAAATGCTTCCAGATGTACCACAAAATACTTTAGAGTGTGAGGTGCTAGATATACCATAAACCCAAATATAAAATGAAGTCGAAGTCAAAGAATTGAGGATAAATGAAGTTGAAGCAATTATAATAATAGAATTCATCCCAGAGTCACCAGAAAAGTTGAATTGAATGACCAGACATAAAATAATTAAGTTCTGTTTCCTGGGGTCAAATAATAATGTCATTTATCTCATCCTAAGAAAGTCCATGTTGTTTCATCTATTGGTGGTTGAAATGGAATTTGTCGCGCATAGAACTGAAGCAGCAATAGTTATGATGCCTTTCTGAAATAAATAATACTCTTTTTGTCCTAAATACAAGACTTATTTTGTAGTGTAATTAGTATAAATTATATGACAAAATAGGTTTTATATTTAGGACAGGAAAAGTAATAAGAAGAAAAAACTAACTGATCGCAAAAGATAAAAAAATTGAGGAATCCAAATGTGGGACATCTTTCACGTTGATAATGGAACTTTTTGAATTCTCTCTTATTTTTTAGAACAATAAAAAGTTACCACATTTTATTAAGGGAAAAGTCTTTATAATAAAGTATTAAAAAGAAGTTGCAAAGTTATATGCTTTTTGCTATCAAATTAAAGGAAGGCCCTATATATCGTTTAACCACACAATAATGATAAAGAAAAAGTGCAAGCACGTTTGTATGGTTGCTAAGGGATAAGCTTGTTCAACTTTCGTCGTTCCATACTGATCTTATATACTTCTCTGGCCCTATATATAGAATAGAAAGAAAAGATATTTTTTTATCCTATTTATTAGGTACCAAGAGAAATTTTTTATATAGATGTACAATTTTACCCCTCATTTATTATTGTCTTAACTTTGTTTACATGAGGTATAATGTATATTAAATAGAAATAAAGTTAGAAAGTTAGAAAGTTATTAGATTTTAAATGAAAATTAATGAAGTTTAAAGTTTTTTTTTGTCTGTGTAAAACATATTAGAAGTGACTTATAAATAGGACTACAAGAGTATATAATTTAAAGACTCTCTGCCTCTGTGCGTGTTTGATTATCACTTGCATCCAATAAATTTGTGTAATTAATATGATTGTTTGGAAAAATAATTATAAATTTGTGAAGCAGAATAAATGATGATATTAGATCATACTACCTCCAGTCTTTAATATAAGAGATAATTGACTAATTTGAGTAGATTAAGAAAACTAGCTAGGTTAGTTATTTATAATAAATAAGTGTTATCTTTCCTAAAATATTATCGTTAATCTAGTATATTAATCAGAATTACTATTATTGCAAGGACTACCTTGAAAAAATGGATAAATATGGTAGACAAAATAGATTGGGATCTTATATTTAGGACTAAAATAAAAGTCAAATAAACTCTTATATTAAGGACCAGAGGTAGTATTTAGGATTAAACCAAACCCTTCATTATAATTTCATGTATATTTAGAACGAAAGAGAGAGCGCGTGTGTTTCTAGGCACAAGTGATTTTCACTCACCAACGGATAATCCACTATGGAACTGTTTTGAAGTCTTTCCTATCTCGAAAGAGGAATCAGAAGTCACTAAATTTTAAAAGCGGTGAACAAGCTTCTATAAACGTTAAAAAGAAGTTGCAAAGCTATATACGATCTTTCATATGTAATTAAAAGAACCAACAGAAAAGTGCCCCTGTCTCAATCACCCACAATAATGATAAAAAGCATAAACACGTTTTTTGGTTGTCATGGGACACATTCTGCTTTCAACTTTCTTCCCATTTACATATATAAGACTCAAATTAAAGGATAAGATTTTTAAGCATAAGTCCTCTTCTTAAAGGATGATATGCTCCTTTTTTTTTTTTCAGGAGAAAGGAGATGATGCGAAATAATCTAAAAGTAAATGAGTACTTAAATGACTTATATTTAAGACCAAAATTTTCCCTTATAAGTGACTTACATTTACTACCAGAGCAGTACATGTAAGTAAACTGGACTTGTATTTCCAGTAAGACATGGCAACTCGTTCTCTTTGCCTTTATTATTTTGTCACTGGACAACATTGACGTGGAACCAATACTCCCAGGTTCATGGTTGTTAAGCTTTTGTCTATATAAAGGTATTTCGTGGGTGCATTCATTGTGTGATCATCACTTTGTGCAAACAAAATTAAAGAAAGATGGGTGTGATGATATTGGTAATTTTATTAGTATGCTTTGCTATAGCTTCCTTCCAGCACGTTAATGGTGCTGTTAAGGCCAATATGATAGAAGAGGAAAAACTTGCTCTGATTCACACCAAATGGTGGAATTTTAGCCATAGTGCCTATACTCCTTAGACCCTTGTCACTGGAAAGAGATATATTGCGATGAATTTGTAAGCGTTCTTGGAATTGATAAACCAATGATTATTCCAAAGCACCCTCAGCTAGCAGATCTGAACATCACTGTATTTCCCAACCTGGAAGATTTGACACTTACTGGAATAGGTTTGATAGGTACCATTCCAACTGAGATAGGAGCTCTTCATAATCTTACCTATATAAACTTGTCTCATGACAATCTTACTGGTAAGTTAATTGCCATTGTTTACTCTACCAGACTCGCTTATTAGCAATCTGCTAATGAAAACTGCTGCTTTTGACATGTGCAATTCCAGCGCAAATAA